>NC_054468.1:160529700-160829700 GCF_017639515.1 Carcharodon carcharias | reverse complement strand
GACACAGCCCAAACTCACCAGCGCAGCCCAAACGCAGTGCCACAGCCGAAACTCCCTGAAACTGACCAAATTCAGCAATACAGCGCAAACTCAGCAGCACAGCCCAGACTCAATGACACGGCCCAGACTCACTGACACGGCCCAAACTCACCGACACAGCCCAGACTCAGCAGCATGGCCCAGAATCACTGGCACATAACAAACTCACTGAGAAAGCTCAAACTCACTGACACAAATTAAACTCATCGACACAGCCCAAACCCAGTGACACATCTGAAACAGAAAGACGCAGACCAGACACACTCAGACAGCACAAACTCACTGACACAGCTCAAACTGACTGACACAGCCCAAACTCACCGACACAGCCCAAACTCACCGACACAGACCAAACTCACCGACACAGACCAAACTCACTGACACGGCCCAAAATCACTGACACAGCCCAAACTCACTGACACGACCCAAAATCACTAACACAGTCCAAACTCATTGACTCAGCCCAAACTCACTGACACGGCCCATACACACTGGCACAGCACTTACTCACTAATAAACCCTCAAACTCACTGACAGAGCATAAGCTCACTAACACAGCGCAACCTCACCAACTCGGCCCCAACTTACTGATCCGGCCCAAACTCATTGACACTGCCCAAACTCACCCACACGGCCCAAACTCACCGACACAGCCCAAACTCACTGACACAGCCCAAACTCACCGACACAGCCCCAAGTCAACGACACGGCCCCAACTCTCCGACACGGCCCCAACTCACCGACACGGCCCCAACTCACTGATGCAGCCTAAACTCACCGACACAGCCCAAACTCACTGACAAAGCCCAAACACAATGACATGGCCCATACTCACTGGCACAACATTCTCACTAATAAACCCCCAAACTCACCGACATGGCCCAAACTCACTGACAACGGACCAAACTCACCGACATGGACCAAACTCACCGACACGGCCCAAACTCACCGACACGGCGCAAACTCACCGACACGGTCCAAACTCAACAACACAGCATAAACCCACTGACACGGCCCAAACTCACTAACACAGCCCAAACTCACTGACACGGCCCATACTCACAGGCACAGCACATACTCACTAATAAACACCCAAACTCATTGACAAAGCCCAAACTCACCTTCATAGCCCAACCTGACCGACACAGCCCAGAAACACTGACTCCGCCCAAATTCGCTGACACTGCCCAAACTCACTGACACAGCCCAAACTCACCAACACAGCCCAAGCTCACCGACACAATCCAAACTCACCGACACTGTCCAAACTCACCGACACAGCCCAAACTCACTGACACTGCCCAAACTCACCGACACTGCCCAAACTCACCGACACAGCCCAAACTCACCGACACAGTCCAACCTCACCTGCATAGCCCAAACTCACCGACACCGCCCAAAATCACCGACACAGGCCAAACTCACCTTCATAACCCAAACTCACCGACACAGCCCAAACTCACCAACACAGCCCAAACTCACCGACACGGCCCAGACTGACCGACACAGCACAATCTCACTCAGAAACCCCAAACTCACTGGCACAGCCCAAATGCACTGACACCGCCCAAGCTCAATGACACAGCCCAAACTCGTTGGCACAGCCCAAAGTTACTGAGGCCACCCAATCTCACTTTTGCAGCCCACACCCACTAACACATCCGAAACTCACCAACACTGTGCAGTCTCACCAACACAACACAGAATCACAGGCACAGCACAGGTTCACCAGCACAGCCCAGACTCAACGGCACAACCCACACTCACAGGAACAGCCCAGACTTCCCGACAAGGCCCAAACGCACCGACACGGCCCAAATAAACTGACATGACCCTAACTCACTGACACAGCCCAAACTCACTCACACAGCCGAAACCCGGTGACACAGCACAAAATCATTGACACAGCCCAAACTCACTGACACAGCCCAAATTCAACTACATAGCTCAAACTCACCTACATAGCCCAAACTCACCGACGCAGTCCGGACTGACTGGCACAGCACAAACTCACTCAGAAACCACAAACTCACCGACACGGCCCAAACAAACTGACACGACGCTAACTCACTGACACAGCCCAAACTCACTAACACAGCCGAAACCCGGTGACACAGCTCAAAATCATTGACACAGCCCAAATTCACCAGCACAGCCCAAATTCTCCGACACAGCCCAAACTCACCGACACAGCCCAAGCTCTCCGACACAGCCCAAACTCACCGACACAGCCCAAAATCACCGACACAGCCCAAACTCACCGACACAGCCCAAACTCACTGACACAGCCCAAACTCACTGACACGGCCCAAACTCACTGACACGACCCAAAATCACTAACACGGTCCAAACTCATCGACTCAGCCCAAACTCACTGACATGGCCCATACACACTGGCACAGCACATACTCACTACTAAACCCTCAAACTCACTGACAGAGCATAAGCTCACTGACACAGCGCAACCTCACCAACTCGGCCCCAACTTACTGATCCGGCCCAAACTCATTGACACTGCCCAAACTCACCCACACGGCCCAAACTCACCGACACAGCCCAAACTCAATGACACAGCCCAAACTCACCGACACAGCCCCAACTCACCGACACGGCCCCAACTCACCGACACGGCCCCAACTCACCGACACGGCCCCAACTCACTGACACGGCCCAAACTCACTGACACGGCCCACACTGCCTGACACAGCCCAAACTCACCGACACAGCCCAAACTCACCGACAAAGCCCAAACACAATGACATGGCCCATACTCACTGGCACAACATTCTCACTAATAAACCCCCAAACTCACCGACAACGGACCAAACTCACCGACACGGCCCAAACTCACCGACACGGCCCAAACTCACCAACACGGCCCAAACTCACCAACACAGCATAAACCCACTGACACGGCCCAAACTCACTAACACAGCCCAAACTCACTGACACGGCCCATACTCACAGGCACAGCACATACTCACTAATAAACCCCCAAACTTATCGACAAAGCCCAAACTCACCTTCATAGCCCAACCTGACCGACCAGCCCAGACACACTGACTCCGCCCAAACTCACTGACACTGCCCAAACTCACCGACACTGCCCAAACTCACCGACACAGTCCAAAGTCACCTGCATAGCCCAAACTCACCGACACAGCCCAAACTCACCGACACAGTCCAAACTCACCTGCATAGCCCAAACTCACCGACACAGCCCAAAGTCACTGACACAGCCCAAACTCACCAACACAACCCAAACTCATCGACACGGCTCAGACTGACCGGCACAGCCCAAACTCACTGACACGGCCCATACTAACAGGCACAGCAAATACTCACTAATAAACCCCCAAACTCATCGACAAAGCCCAAACTCACCTTCATAGCACAACCTGACCGACACAGCCAAGAAACACTGACTCCGCCCAACCTCACTGACACCACCCAAGCTCACTGACACGGCCCAAACTCACCGACATTGCCCAAACTCACTGACACAGCCCAAACTCACCGACACAGCCCAAACTCACCGACACAGCCCAAACTCACCGAAACTGCCCAAACTCACCGACCACGCACAAACTCAATGACACAGCCCAAACTCACCGACACGGCCCCAACTCACCGACACGGCCCCAACTCACTGACACGGCCCAAACTCACTGACACGGCCCACACTCCCTGACACAGCCCAAACTCACCGACACAGCCCAAAATCACCGACAAAGCCCAAACACAATGACATGGCCCATACTCACTGGCACAACCTTCTCACTAATAAACCCCCAAACTCACCGACACGGCCCAAACTCACCAACAACAGACCAAACTCACCGACATGGACCAAACTCACCGACACGGCCCAAACTCACTGACACGGCCCATACTCACAGGCACAGCACATACTCACTAATAAACCCCCAAACTCATCGACAAAGCCCAAACTCACCTTCATAGCCCAACCTGACCGACACAGCCCAGACACACTGACTCCGCCCAAACTCACTGACACTGCCCAAACTCACCGACACTGCCCAAACTCACCGACACTGCCCAAACTCACCTGCATAGCCCAAACTCACCGACACAGCCCAAACTCACCAACACAGCCCAAACTCACCGACACGGCCCAGACTGACCGGCACAGCACAATCTCACTCAGAAACCCCAAACTCACTGGCACAGCCCAGATGCACTGACACCGCCCAAGCTCAGTGACACAGCCCAAACTCATTGGCACAACCCAAAGTTACTGAGGCCACCCAATCTCACTTTTGCAGCCCACACCCACTAACACATCCAAAACTCACCAACACTGTGCAGTCTCACCAACACAACACAGACTCACAGGCACAGCACAGACTCACCGGCACAGCCCAGACTCAACGGCACAACCCAGACTCACAGGAACAGCCCAGACTTCCCGACAAGGCCCAAACGCACCGACACGGCCCAAATAAACTGACATGACCCTAACTCACTGACACAGCCCAAACTCACTAACACAGCCGAAACCCGGTGACACAGCACAAAATCACTGACACAGCCCAAATTCAACTACATAGCTCAAACTCACCTACGTAGCCCAAACTCACCGACGCAGTCCGGACTGACTGGCACAGCACAAACTCACTCAGAAACCACAAACTCACCGACACGGCCCAGACTCAGAAACACGGCCCAAACAAACTGACACGACGCTAACTCACTGACACAGCCCAAACTCACTGACACAGCCCAAACTCACCAGCACAGCCCAAACGCAGTGCCACAGCCGAAACTCCCTGAAACTGCCCAAATTCACCAATACAGCGCAAACTCAGCGGCACAGCCCAGACTCAATGACACGGCCCAAACTCACTGACACGGCCCAAACTCACCGACACAGCCCAGACTCAGCAGCATGGCCCAGAATCACTGGCACATAACAAACTCACTGAGAAAGCTCAAACTCAATGACACAAATTAAACTCACCGACACAGCCCAAACTCACTGAGACTTCCCAATCACACCGACACAGCCCAAACCCAGTGACACATCTGAAACAGAAAGAAGCAGACCAGACACACTCAGACAGCACAAACTCACTGACACAGCTCAAACTCACTGAAACGGCCCAAACTCACTGACACAGCCCAAACTCACCGACACAGCCCAAAGTCACCGACACAGCCCAAACTCACCGACACAGCCCAAACTCACCGACACAGCCCAAACTCATCGACACAGCCCAAACTCACCGACACGGCCCAAACTCACTGACACGGCCCAAACTCACTGACATGGCTCCTACACACTGGCACAGCACATACTCACTAATAAACCCTCAAACTCACTGACAGAGCATAAGCTCACTAACACAGCGCAACCTCACCAACTCGGGCCCAACTTACTGATCCGGCCCAAACTCACTGACACAGCCCAAACTCACCGACACAGCCCAAACTCACTGACACAGCCCAAACTCACCGACACAGCCCAAACTCACCGACACGGCCCCAACTCACCGACACGGCCCCAACTCACCGACACGGCCCCAACTCACTGACACAGCTCAAACTCACCGATACAGCCCAAACTCACTGACAAAGCCCAAACACAATGACATGGTCCATACTCACTGGCACAACATTCTCACTAATAAACCCCCAAACTCACCGAAATGGCCCAAACTCACCGACAACGGACCAAACTCACCGACACGGCCCAAACTCACCGACACGGTCCAAACTCACCAACACAGCATAAACCCACTGACACGGCCCAAACTCACTAACACAGCCCAAACTCACTGACACGGCCCATACTCACAGGCACAGCACATACTCACTAATAAACCACCAAACTCATCGACAAAGCCAAACTCACCTTTATAGCCCAACCTGACAGACACAGCCCAGACACACTGACTCCGCCCAAACTCGCTGACAATGCCCAAACTCACTGACACAGCCCAAACTCACCGACACAGCCCAAGCTCACCGACACAGTCCAAACTCACCGACACTGTCCAAACTCACCGACACAGCCCAAACTCACTGACACTGCCCAAACTCACCGACACTGCCCAAACTCACCGACACAGCCCAAACTCACCGACACAGCCCAAACTCACCTGCATAGCCCAAACTCACCGACACAGCCCAAAATCACCGACACAGTCCAAACTCACCTGCATAGCCCAAACTCACCGACACAGCCCAAACTCACCAACACAGCCAAACTCACCGACACGGCCCAGACTGACCGGCACAGCACAATCTCACTCAGAAACCCCAAACTCACTGGCACAGCCCAAATGCACTGACACCGCCCAAGCTCAACGACACAGCCCAAACTCGTTGTCACAGCCCAAAGTTACTGAGGCCACCCAATCTCACTTTTGCAGCCCACACCCACTAACACATCCGAAACTCACCAACACTGTGCAGTCTCACCAACACAACACAGACTCACAGGCACAGCACAGGCTCACCGGCACAGCCCAGACTCAACGGCACAACCCAGACTCACAGGAACAGCCCAGATTTCCGACAAGGCCCAAACGCACCGACACGGCCCAAGTAAACTGACATGACCCTAACTCACTGACACAGCCCAAACTCACTAACACAGCCGAAACCCGGTGACACAGCACAAAATCATTGACACAGCCCAAACTCACTGACACAGCCCAAATTCAACTACATAGCTCAAACTCACCTACGTAGCCCAAACTCACCGACGCAGTCCGGACTGACTGGCACAGCACAAACTCACTCAGAAACCACAAACTCACCGACACGGCCCAGACTCAGAAACACGGCCCAAACAAACTGACACGACGCTAACTCACTGACACAGCCCAAACTCACTGACACAGCCCAAACTCACCAGCACAGCCCAAACGCAGTGCCACAGCCGAAACTCCCTGAAACTGCCCAAATTCACCAATACAGCGCAAACTCAGCGGCACAGCCCAGACTCAATGACACGGCCCAAACTCACTGACACGGCCCAAACTCACCGACACAGCCCAGACTCAGCAGCATGGCCCAGAATCACTGGCACATAACAAACTCACTGAGAAAGCTCAAACTCAATGACACAAATTAAACTCACCGACACAGCCCAAACTCACTGAGACTTCCCAATCACACCGACACAGCCCAAACCCAGTGACACATCTGAAACAGAAAGACGCAGACCAGACACACTCAGACAGCACAAACTCACTGACACAGCTCAAACTCACTGAAACGGCCCAAACTCACTGACACAGCCCAAACTCACCGACACAGCCCAAACTCACCGACACAGCCCAAACTCACCGACACAGCCCAAACTCACCGACACGGCCCAAACTCACCGACACGGCCCAAACTCACTGACACGGCCCAAACTCACTGACACGACCCAAAATCACTAACACGGTCCAAACTCATCGACTCAGCCCAAACTCACTGACATGGCTCCTACACACTGGCACAGCACATACTCACTAATAAACCCTCAAACTCACTGACAGAGCATAAGCTCACTAACACAGCGCAACCTCACCAACTCGGGCCCAACTTACTGATCCGGCCCAAACTCACTGACACAGCCCAAACTCACCGACACAGCCCAAACTCACTGACACAGCCCAAACTCACCGACACAGCCCCAACTCACCGACACGGCCCCAACTCACCGACACGGCCCCAACTCACCGACACGGCCCCAACTCACTGACACAGCTCAAACTCACCGATACAGCCCAAACTCACTGACAAAGCCCAAACACAATGACATGGTCCATACTCACTGGCACAACATTCTCACTAATAAACCCCCAAACTCACCGAAATGGCCCAAACTCACCGACAACGGACCAAACTCACCGACACGGCCCAAACTCACCGACACGGTCCAAACTCACCAACACAGCATAAACCCACTGACACGGCCCAAACTCACTAACACAGCCCAAACTCACTGACACGGCCCATACTCACAGGCACAGCACATACTCACTAATAAACCCCCAAACTCATCGACAAAGCCAAACTCACCTTTATAGCCCAACCTGACCGACACAGCCCAGACACACTGACTCCGCCCAAACTCGCTGACAATGCCCAAACTCACTGACACAGCCCAAACTCACCGACACAGCCCAAGCTCACCGACACAGTCCAAACTCACCGACACTGTCCAAACTCACCGACACAGCCCAAACTCACTGACACTGCCCAAACTCACCGACACTGCCCAAACTCACCGACACTGCCCAAACTCACCGACACAGCCCAAACTCACCGACACAGCCCAAACTCACCTGCATAGCCCAAACTCACCGACACAGCCCAAAATCACCGACACAGTCCAAACTCACCTGCATAGCCCAAACTCACCGACACAGCCCAAACTCACCAACACAGCCAAACTCACCGACACGGCCCAGACTGACCGGCACAGCACAATCTCACTCAGAAACCCCAAACTCACTGGCACAGCCCAAATGCACTGACACCGCCCAAGCTCAACGACACAGCCCAAACTCGTTGTCACAGCCCAAAGTTACTGAGGCCACCCAATCTCACTTTTGCAGCCCACACCCACTAACACATCCGAAACTCACCAACACTGTGCAGTCTCACCAACACAACACAGACTCACAGGCACAGCACAGGCTCACCGGCACAGCCCAGACTCAACGGCACAACCCAGACTCACAGGAACAGCCCAGATTTCCCGACAAGGCCCAAACGCACCGACACGGCCCAAGTAAACTGACATGACCCTAACTCACTGACACAGCCCAAACTCACTAACACAGCCGAAACCCGGTGACACAGCACAAAATCATTGACACAGCCCAAACTCACTGACACAGCCCAAATTCAACTACATAGCTCAAACTCACCTACGTAGCCCAAACTCACCGACGCAGTCCGGACTGACTGGCACAGCACAAACTCACTCAGAAACCACAAACTCACCGACACGGCCCAGACTCAGAAACACGGCCCAAACACACTGACACGACGCAAACTCACTGACACAGCCCAAACTCACTGACACAGCCCAAACTCACCAGCACAGCCCAAACGCAGTGCCACAGCCGAAACTCCCTGAAACTGCCCAAATTCACCAATACAGCGCAAACTCAGCGGCACAGCCCAGACTCAATGACACGGCCCAAACTCACTGACACGGCCCAAACTCACCGACACAGCCCAGACTCAGCAGCATGGCCCAGAATCACTGGCACATAACAAACTCACTGAGAAAGCTCAAACTCAATGACACAAATTAAACTCACCGACACAGCCCAAACTCACTGAGACTTCCCAATCACACCGACACAGCCCAAACCCAGTGACACATCTGAAACAGAAAGACGCAGACCAGACACACTCAGACAGCACAAACTCACTGACACAGCTCAAACTCACTGAAACGGCCCAAACTCACTGACACAGCCCAAACTCACCGACACAGCCCAAACTCACCGACACAGCCCAAACTCACCGACACAGCCCAAACTCACCGACACGGCCCAAACTCACCGACACGGCCCAAACTCACTGACACGACCCAAAATCACTAACACGGTCCAAACTCATCGACTCAGCCCAAACTCACTGACATGGCTCCTACACACTGGCACAGCACATACTCACTAATAAACCCTCAAACTCACTGACAGAGCATAAGCTCACTAACACAGCGCAACCTCACCAACTCGGGCCCAACTTACTGATCCGGCCCAAACTCACTGACACAGCCCAAACTCACCGACACAGCCCAAACTCACTGACACAGCCCAAACTCACCGACACAGCCCCAACTCACCGACACGGCCCCAACTCACCGACACGGCCCAACTCACCGACACGGCCCCAACTCACTGACACGGCCCCAACTCACTGACACAGCTCAAACTCACCGATACAGCCCAAACTCACTGACAAAGCCCAAACACAATGACATGGTCCATACTCACTGGCACAACATTCTCACTAATAAACCCCCAAACTCACCGAAATGGCCCAAACTCACCGACAACGGACCAAACTCACCGACACGGCCCAAACTCACCGACACGGTCCAAACTCACCAACACAGCATAAACCCACTGACACGGCCCAAACTCACTAACACAGCCCAAACTCACTGACACGGCCCATACTCACAGGCACAGCACATACTCACTAATAAACCCCCAAACTCATCGACAAAGCCAAACTCACCTTTATAGCCCAACCTGACCGACACAGCCCAGACACACTGACTCCGCCCAAACTCGCTGACAATGCCCAAACTCACTGACACAGCCCAAACTCACCGACACAGCCCAAGCTCACCGACACAGTCCAAACTCACCGACACTGTCCAAACTCACCGACACAGCCCAAACTCACTGACACTGCCCAAACTCACCGACACTGCCCAAACTCACCGACACAGCCCAAACTCACCGACACAGCCCAAACTCACCTGCATAGCCCAAACTCACCGACACAGCCCAAAATCACCGACACAGTCCAAACTCACCTGCATAGCCCAAACTCACCGACACAGCCCAAACTCACCAACACAGCCAAACTCACCGACACGGCCCAGACTGACCGGCACAGCACAATCTCACTCAGAAACCCCAAACTCACTGGCACAGCCCAAATGCACTGACACCGCCCAAGCTCAACGACACAGCCCAAACTCGTTGTCACAGCCCAAAGTTACTGAGGCCACCCAATCTCACTTTTGCAGCCCACACCCACTAACACATCCGAAACTCACCAACACTGTGCAGTCTCACCAACACAACACAGACTCACAGGCACAGCACAGGCTCACCGGCACAGCCCAGACTCAACGGCACAACCCAGACTCACAGGAACAGCCCAGACTTCCCGACAAGGCCCAAACGCACCGACACGGCCCAAGTAAACTGACATGACCCTAACTCACTGACACAGCCCAAACTCACTAACACAGCCGAAACCCGGTGACACAGCACAAAATCATTGACACAGCCCAAACTCACTGACACAGCCCAAATTCAACTACATAGCTCAAACTCACCTACGTAGCCCAAACTCACCGACGCAGTCCGGACTGACTGGCACAGCACAAACTCACTCAGAAAAGACAAACTCACCGACACGGCCCAGACTCAGAAACACGGCCCAAACAAACTGACCCGACGCTAACTCACTGAAACAGCCCAAACTCACTAACACAGCCGAAACCCGGTGACACAGCTCAAAATCATTGACACAGCCCAAATTCACCGGCACAGCCCAAACTCTCCGACAAAGCCCAAACTCACTGACACAGCCCAAACTCACCAGCGCAGCCCAAACGCAGTGCCACAGCCGAAACTCCCTGAAACTGACCAAATTCAGCAATACAGCGCAAACTCAGCAGCACAGCCCAGACTCAATGACACGGCCCAGACTCACTGACACAGCCCAAACTCACCGACACAGCCCAGACTCAGCAGCATGGCCCAGAATCACTGGCACAGAACAAACTCACTGAGAAAGCTCAAACTCACTGACACAAATTAAACTCATCGACACAGCCCAAACCCAGTGACACATCTGAAACAGAAAGACGCAGACCAGACACACTCAGACAGCACAAACTCACTGACACAGCTCAAACTGACTGACACAGCCCAAACTCACCGACACAGCCCAAACTCACCGACACAGACCAAACTCACCGACACAGACCAAACTCACTGACACGGCCCAAAATCACTGACACAGCCCAAACTCACTGACACGACCCAAAATCACTAACACAGTCCAAACTCATTGACTCAGCCCAAACTCACTGACACGGCCCATACACACTGGCACAGCACTTACTCACTAATAAACCCTCAAACTCACTGACAGAGCATAAGCTCACTAACACAGCGCAACCTCACCAACTCGGCCCCAACTTACTGATCCGGCCCAAACTCATTGACACTGCCCAAACTCACCCACACGGCCCAAACTCACCGACACAGCCCAAACTCACTGACACAGCCCAAACTCACCGACACAGCCCCAAATCAACGACACGGCCCCAACTCTCCGACACGGCCCCAACTCACCGACACGGCCCCAACTCACTGATGCAGCCCAAACTCACCGACACAGCCCAAACTCACTGACAAAGCCCAAACACAATGACATGGCCCATACTCACTGGCACAACATTCTCACTAATAAACCCCCAAACTCACCGACATGGCCCAAACTCACCGACAACGGACCAAACTCACCGACATGGACCAAACTCACCGACACGGCCCAAACTCACCGACACGGCCCAAACTCACCGACACGGCCCAAACTCAACAACACAGCATAAACCCACTGACACGGCCCAAACTCACTAACACAGCCCAAACTCACTGACACGGCCCATACTCACAGGCACAGCACATACTCACTAATAAACACCCAAACTCATCGACAAAGCCCAAACTCACCTTCATAGCCCAACCTGACCGACACAGCCCAGAAACACTGACTCCGCCCAAATTCGCTGACACTGCCCAAACTCACTGACACAGCCCAAACTCACCAACACAGCCCAAGCTCACCGACACAATCCAAACTCACCGACACTGTCCAAACTCACCGACACAGCCCAAACTCACTGACACTGCCCAAACTCACCGACACTGCCCAAACTCACCGACACAGCCCAAACTCACCGACACAGTCCAACCTCACCTGCATAGCCCAAACTCACCGACACAGCCCAAAATCACCGACACAGGCCAAACTCACCTGCATAACCCAAACTCACCGACACAGCCCAAACTCACCAACACAGCCCAAACTCACCGACACGGCCCAGACTGACCGACACAGCACAATCTCACTCAGAAACCCCAAACTCACTGGCACAGCCCAAATGCACTGACACCGCCCAAGCTCAATGACACAGCCCAAACTCGTTGGCACAGCCCAAAGTTACTGAGGCCACCCAATCTCACTTTTGCAGCCCACACCCACTAACACATCCGAAACTCACCAACACTGTGCAGTCTCACCAACACAACACAGAATCACAGGCACAGCACAGGTTCACCAGCACAGCCCAGACTCAACGGCACAACCCACACTCACAGGAACAGCCCAGACTTCCCGACAAGGCCCAAACGCACCGACACGGCCCAAATAAACTGACATGACCCTAACTCACTGACACAGCCCAAACTCACTCACACAGCCGAAACCCGGTGACACAGCACAAAATCATTGACACAGCCCAAACTCACTGACACAGCCCAAATTCAACTACATAGCTCAAACTCACCTACATAGCCCAAACTCACCGACGCAGTCCGGACTGACTGGCACAGCACAAACTCACTCAGAAACCACAAACTCACCGACACGGCCCAAACAAACTGACACGACGCTAACTCACTGACACAGCCCAAACTCACTAACACAGCCGAAACCCGGTGACACAGCTCAAAATCATTGACACAGCCCAAATTCACCAGCACAGCCCAAATTCTCCGACACAGCCCAAACTCACCGACACAGCCCAAGCTCTCCGACACAGCCCAAACTCACCGACACAGCCCAAAATCACCGACACAGCCCAAACTCACCGACACAGCCCAAACTCACTGACACAGCCCAAACTCACTGACACGGCCCAAACTCACTGACACGGCCCAAACTCACTGACACGACCCAAAATCACTAACACGGTCCAAACTCATCGACTCAGCCCAAACTCACTGACATGGCCCATACACACTGGCACAGCACATACTCACTACTAAACCCTCAAACTCACTGACAGAGCATAAGCTCACTGACACAGCGCAACCTCACCAACTCGGCCCCAACTTACTGATCCGGCCCAAACTCATTGACACTGCCCAAACTCACCCACACGGCCCAAACTCACCGACACAGCCCAAACTCAATGACACAGCCCAAACTCACCGACACAGCCCCAACTCACCGACACGGCCCCAACTCACCGACACGGCCCCAACTCACCGACACGGCCCCAACTCACTGACACGGCCCAAACTCACTGACACGGCCCACACTGCCTGACACAGCCCAAACTCACCGACACAGCCCAAACTCACCGACAAGCCCAAACACAATGACATGGCCCATACTCACTGGCACAACATTCTCACTAATAAACCCCCAAACTCACCGACAACGGACCAAACTCACCGACACGGCCCAAACTCACCGACACGGCCCAAACTCACCAACACGGCCCAAACTCACCAACACAGCATAAACCCACTGACACGGCCCAAACTCACTAACACAGCCCAAACTCACTGACACGGCCCATACTCACAGGCACAGCACATACTCACTAATAAACCCCCAAACTTATCGACAAAGCCCAAACTCACCTTCATAGCCCAACCTGACCGACACAGCCCAGACACACTGACTCCGCCCAAACTCACTGACACTGCCCAAACTCACCGACACTGCCCAAACTCACCGACACAGTCCAAAGTCACCTGCATAGCCCAAACTCACCGACACAGCCCAAACTCACCGACACAGTCCAAACTCACCTGCATAGCCCAAACTCACCGACACAGCCCAAAGTCACTGACACAGCCCAAACTCACCAACACAACCCAAACTCATCGACACGGCTCAGACTGACCGGCACAGCCCAAACTCACTGACACGGCCCATACTAACAGGCACAGCAAATACTCACTAATAAACCCCCAAACTCATCGACAAAGCCCAAACTCACCTTCATAGCACAACCTGACCGACACAGCCCAGAAACACTGACTCCGCCCAACCTCACTGACACCACCCAAGCTCACTGACACGGCCCAAACTCACCGACATTGCCCAAACTCACTGACACAGCCCAAACTCACCGACACAGCCCAAACTCACCGACACAGCCCAAACTCACCGAAACTGCCCAAACTCACCGACCACGCACAAACTCACCGACCATGGCCAAACTCACCGACACAGCCCAAACTCACCGACACAGCCCAAACTCACCGACACACCCCAAATACACCGACACAGCCCAAACTCACCGACATAGTCCAAACTCACCTGCATAGCTCAAACTCACCGACACAGTCCAAACTCACCGACACGGCCCAAACTCACCTACATAGCCCAAACTCACCGACGCAGCCCAGACTCACCGGCACAGCCCAGAGTCAACGGCACAACATAGATTCACCGGAACAGCCCAGACATACCGACACGGCCCAGACTCACCGACATGGCCCAAACAAACTGACGCGACCCTAACTCACTGACACAGCCCAAAATCACTAACACAGCCGAAACCCGGTGACACAGCACAAAATCATTGACACAGCCCAAACTCACTGACACAGCCCAAATTCACCTACATAGCCCAAACTCACCTACATAGCCCAAACGCACCGACGCAGTCCAGACTGACTGGCACAGCACAAACTCACTCAGAAACCACAAACTCACCGACACAGCCCAGACTCACCAACATGGCCCAAACAAACTGACACGAACTAACTCACTGACACAGCCCAAACTCACTAACACTGCCGAAACCCGGTGACACAGCTCAAAATCATTGACAGAGCCCAAACTCACCGACACAGCCCAAGCTCTCCGACACAGCCCAAACTCACCGACACAGCCCAAACTCACCAACACAGCCCAAACTAACCGGCACAGCCCAAACTAACCAGCACAGCCCAAACTCACCGACACAGCCCAAATTCACCGACAAAGCCCAAACTCACCGACACAGCCCAAACTCACCGACACAGCCCAAACTCGCCGACACAGCCCAAACTCACCGACAGGACCCAAACGCACTGACATGGCCCAAACTTACCGACATGGCCCAAACTCACCAATACAGCCCCAATTCACCGACAAAGCACCAACTCACAGACACAGCCCAAACTCACTGACACGGCCCAAACTAACTGACACGGCCCAAACTCCCTGACACGGCCCAAACTCCCTGACACAGCCCAAACTGACCGACACAGCCCAAACTCACTGACACAGCCCAGATTCAACAACACAGCCCAAACACAATGACATGGCCCATACTCACTGGCACAACATTCTCACTAATAAACCCCCAAACTCACCAACACGGCCCAAACTCACCGACACGGACCAAACTCACCTACTCGGCCCAAACTCACCGACACGGCCCAAACTCACTGACACGGCCCAAACTCACTGTCACAGCCCAAACTCACCGACACAGCCCAAACTCACCGAAACTGCCCAAACTCACCGACACTGCCCAAACTCACCGACACAGCCCAAACTCACTGACACAGCCTAAACTCACTGACACTGCCCAAACTCACCGACACTGCCCAAATTCACCGACACTGCCCAAACTCACAGACACAGCCCAAACTCACCGACACAGTCCAAACTCACCTGCATAGCCCAAATTCACCGACACAGCCCAAACTCACCGACACAGTCCAAACTCACCTGCATAGCCCAAACTCGCCGACACAGCCCAAACTCACCGACATGGCCCAAAATCACCGACACAGCCCAAACTCACCTACATAGCCCAAACTCACCGACGCAGCCCAGACTGACTGGCACAGCACAATCTCACTCAGAAACCCCAAACTCAGTGGCATAGCCCAAACTCACTGACACCGCCCAAGCTCACTGACACAGCCCAAATACACCTACATAGCCCAAACTCACCGACGCAGTCCAGACTGACCGGCACAGCACAAACTCACTCAGAAACCACAAACTCACCGACACGACCCAGACTCACCAACACGGCCCAAACAAACTGACACGACCCTAACTCACTGACACAGCCCAAACTCACTAACATAGCCGAAACCCGGTGACACAGCACAAAATCATTGACACAGCCCAAATTCACCGGCACAGCCCAAACTCTCCGACACAGCCCAAACTCACCGACACAGCCCAAACTCACCGACACAGCCCAAACTAACCAGCACAGCCCAAACTCACCAACACAGCCCAAATTCACTGACACAGCCCAATCTCACCGACACAGCCCAAAACTCACTGACACGGCTCAAAACTCACTGACATGGCCCAAACTCACCGACATGGCCCAAACTCACCGACAAGGCGCAAACTCACCGACACAGCCCAAACTCACTGACATGGCCCATACTCTCTGGCACAGCCCAGACTAACTGAAACAGCCCAAACTCACTGACACAGCCCAAACTCACCGACACAGCCCAAACTCACCGGCACAGCCCAGACTCAACGGCACAACCCAGACTCACGGGAACAGCCCAGACTTCCCAACACGGCCCAAACTCACCGACGCAGCCAAAACCCGGTGACACAGCACAAAATCATTGACACAACCCAAAGTCACCGACACAGCCCAAACTCACCGACAGCCCAAACTCACCGACACGGCCCAAACTCACTGTCACGACCCTAACTCAGTGACACAGCAGAAACTCACTAACAGCCGAAACCCGGTGACACAGCCCAAAATCATTGACACAGCCCAAACTCACCGACACAGCCCAAACTCGCCGGCACAGCTCAAACTCGCCGGGACAGCTCAAACTCACCAGCACAGCCCAAACTCACCGCACAGCCCAAACTCACCGGCACAGCCCAAACTCACCGGCACAGCCCAAACTCATCAGCACAGCCCAAACTCACCGACACAGCCCAAACTATTCGGCACAGCCTAAACTAACCAGCACAGCCTAAACTCACCGACACAGCCCAAACTCACCGAAACAGCCCAAAACTCACTGACACGTGCTCAAACTTACCGACACGGCCCAAACTCACCGACAGGGCCCAAACTCACCGACATGGCCCAAACTCACCGACAAGGCCCAAACTCACCGACACAGCCCAAAACTCACCAACACGGCCCAAAACCCACCGTCACGGCCCAAACTCACGGACAGGGCCCAAATTCTCCGACAGGGCTTAACTCTCCGACAGGGCTCAAACTCACTGACACGACCCGAACTCACCAACAGGGCCCAAACTCACCGACAAGGCCCAAACTCACCGACACAGCCCAAACTCACCGACACAGGCCAAAACTCACCAACACGGCCCAAAACCCACCGTCACGGCCCAAACTCACGGACAGGGCCCAAACTCTCCGACAGGGCTCAAACTCTCCGACAGGGCTCAAACTCACTGACACGACCCGAACTCACCAACAGGGCCCAAACTCACCGACAAGGCCCAAACTCACCGACAAGGCCCAAACTCACCGACAAGGCCCAAACTCACCGACACGGCCCAAACTCACTGGCACAGCCCAAACTCACTGGCACAGACCAAATTGACTAACACAGCCAAAATCCGGTGACACAGCTCAGAATCATTGACACAGCCCAAACTCACCGGCACAGCCCAAACTCTCCGACACAGCCCAAACTCACCGACTCAGCCCAAACTCATCGACACAGCCCAAACTCACCGACACAGCCCAAAACTCACCGACACGACCCAAAACTCACTGACACGGCGCAAACTCACTGACACGGCCCAAACTCACCGACAGGGCCCAAACTCACTAACAGGGCCCAAACTCACCGACATGGCCCAAACTCACCGAAAAGGCCCAAACTCACTGACACAGCCCAAACTCACCAACACGGCCCAAACTTACCGACACAGCCCAAAATCACTGACACACCCCAAAGTCACCGACTCAGCCCAAACTCACCGACAGCCCAAACTCACTGACACGACCCTAACTCACTGACACAGCTGAAACTCACTAACAGCCGAAACCCGGTGACACAGCCCAAACTCACCGACACAGCCCAAACTCACCGGCACAGCCCAAACTCGCCGGCACAGCCCAAACTCACCAGCACAGCCCAAACTCACCACACAGCCCAAACTCACCAGCACAGCCCAAACTCTCCGATACAGCCCAAACTATTCGGCACAGCCTAAACTAACCGGCACAGCCTAAACTCACCGACACAGCCCAAACTCACCGAAACAGCCCAAAACTGAGTGACACGGCTCAAAACTCACTGACAAGTGCTCAAACTTACCGACATGGCCCAAACTCACCGACATGGCCCAAATTCACCGACAGGGCCCAAACTCACCGACAGGGCCCAAACTCACCGACAGGGCCCAAACTCACCGACAGGGCCCAAACTCACTGACACAGCCCAAAACTCAACAACACAGCCCAAAATCACTGACACAGCCCAGACTGACCGGCACATCACAAACTCATTCAGTAACCCCAAACTCACCGACATAGCCCAAACTCACTGACTCCGCCCATCCTCACTGACATCGCCCAAGCTCACTGACACGGACCAAACTCACCGACACGGCCCAAACACACTGACACGGCCCAAACTCACCAACATGGACCAAACTCACCAACATGGACCAAACTCACTGACACAGCCCAAACTCACTGACACGGCCCAAACTCACCGACACAGACCAAACTCACTGACAAGGCCCAGATTCAACAACACAGCCCAAACACAATGACATGGCCCATACTCACTGGCACAACATTCTCACTAATAAACCCCCAAACTCACCAACACGGCCCAAACTCACCGACACGGACCAAACTCACCGACACGGCCCAAACTCACCGACACGGCCCAAACTCAGTGACACGGCCCAAACTCACTGTCACAGCCCAAACTCACCGACACAGCCCAAACTCACCGACACTGCCCAAACTCACCGACACAGCCCAACTCACCGACACAGCCCAAACTCACTGACACAGCCCAAACTCACTGACACTGCCCAAACTCACCGACACTGCCCAAATTCACCGACACTGCCCAAACTCACAGACACAGCCCAAACTCACCGACACAGTCCAAACTCACCTGCATAGCCCAAATTCACCGACACAGCCCAAACTCACCGACACAGTCCAAACTCACCTGCATAGCCCAAACTCGCCGACACAGCCCAAACTCACCGACATGGCCCAAACTCACCGACATGGCCCAAAATCAGCGACACAGCCCAAACTCACCTACATAGCCCAAACTCACCGACGCAGCCCAGACTGACCGGCACAGCACAATCTCACTCAGAAACCCCAAACTCAGTGGCATAGCCCAAACTCACTGACACCACCCAAGCTCACTGACACAGCCCAAATAAACCTACATAGCCCAAACTCACCGACGCAGTCCAGACTGACCGGCACAGCACAACTCACTCAGAAACCACAAACTCACCGACACGGCCCAGACTCACCAACACGGCCCAAACAAACTGACACGACCCTAACTCACTGACACAGCCCAAACTCACTAACATAGCCGAAACCCGGTGACACAGCTCAAAATCATTGACACAGCCCAAATTCACCGGCACAGCCCAAACTCTCCGACACAGCCCAAACTCACCGACACAGCCCAAACTCACCGACACAGCCCAAACTCACCGACACAGCCCAAACTAACCAGCACAGCCCAAACTCACCAACACAGCCCAAATTCACCGACACAGCCCAAACTCACCGACACAGCCCAAAACTCACTGACACGGCTCAAAACTCACTGACATGGCCCAAACTCACCGACAAGGCCCAAACTCACCGACAGGACCCAAACTCACCGACATGGCCCAAACTCACCGACAAGGCGCAAACTCACCAACACAGCCCAAACTCACTGACACGGCCCATACTCTCTGGCACAGCCCAGACTAACTGAAACAGCCCAAACTCACTGACACAGCCCAAACTCACCGACACAGCCCAAACTCACCGGCACAGCCCAGACTCAACGGCACAACCCAGACTCACGGGAACAGCCCAGACTTCCCGACACGGCCCAAACTCACCGACACGGCCCAAATAAACTGACATGACCCTAACTCACTGACACAGCCCAAACTCACTAACGCAGCCAAAACCCGGTGACACAGCACAAAATCATTGACACACCCCAAAGTCACCGACACAGCCCAAACTCACCGACAGCCCAAACTCACCGACACGGCCCAAACTCACTGTCACGACCCTAACTCAGTGACACAGCAGAAACTCACTAACAGCCGAAACCCGGTGACACAGCCCAAAATCATTGACACAGCCCAAACTCACCGACACAGCCCAAACTCACCGACACAGCCCAAACTCGCCGGCACAGCTCAAACTCACCAGCACAGCCCAAACTCACCGCACAGCCCAAACTCACCGGCACAGCCCAAACTCACCGGCACAGCCCAAACTCATCAGCACAGCCCAAACTCTCCGACACAGCCCAAACTATTCGGCACAGCCTAAACTAACCAGCACAGCCTAAACTCACCGACACAGCCCAAACTCACCGAAACAGCCCAAAACTCACTGACTCGTGCTCAAACTTACCGACACGGCCCAAACTCACCGACAGGGCCCAAACTCACCGACATGGCCCAAACTCACCGACAAGGCCCAAACTCACCAACACAGCCCAAAACTCACCAACACGGCCCAAAACCCACCGTCACGGCCCAAACTCATGGACAGGGCCCAAACTCTCCGACAGGGCTCAAACTCTCCGACAGGGCTCAAGCTCACTGACACGACCCGAACTCACCAACAGGGCCCAAACTCACCGACAAGGCCCAAACTCACCGACAAGGCCCAAACTCACCGACACAGCCCAAACTCACTGGCACAGCCCAAATTGACTAACACAGCCAAAACCCGGTGACACAGCTCAAAATCATTGACACAGCCCAAACTCACCGGCACAGCCCAAACTCTCCGAAACAGCCCAAACTCACCGACTCAGCCCAAACTCATCGACACAGCCCAAACTCACCGACACAGCCCAAAACTCACCGACACGACCCAAAACTCACTGACACGGCGCAAACTCACTGACACGGCCCAAACTCACCGACAGGGCCCAAATTCACCGACAGGGCCCAAACTCACCGACAGGGCCCAAACTCACTAACAGGGCCCAAACTCACCGACATGGCCCAAACTCACCGAAAAGGCCCAAACTCACTGACACAGCCCAAACTCACCAACATGGCCTAAACTTACCGACACAGCCCAAAATCACTGACACACCCCAAAGTCACCGACTCAGCCCAAACTCACCGACAGCCCAAACTCACTGACACGACCCTAACTCACTGACACAGCTGAAACTCACTAACAGCCAAAACCCGGTGACACAGCCCAAACTCACCGACACAGCCCAAACTCACCGGCACAGCCCAAACTCGCCGGCACAGCCCAAACTCAGCAGCACAGCCCAAACTCACCGCACAGCCCAAACTCACCAGCACAGCCCAAACTCTCCGACACAGCCCAAACTATTTGGCACAGCCTAAACTAACCGGCACAGCCTAAACTCACCGACACAGCCCAAACTCACCGAAACAGCCCAAAACTGAGTGACACGGCTCAAAACTCACTGACAAGTGCTCAAACTTACCGACATGGCCCAAACTCACCGACATGGCCCAAATTCACCGACGGGGCCCAAACTCACTGACAGGGCCCAAACTCACCGACAGGGCCCAAACTCACCGACAGGGCCCAAACTTACTGACACAGCCCAAAACTCAACAACACAGCCCAAAATCACTGACACAGCCCAGACTGACCGGCACATCACAAACTCATTCAGTAACCCCAAACTCACCGACATAGCCCAAACTCACTGACTCCGCCCATCCTCACTGACATCGCCCAAGCTCACCGACACGGACCAAACTCACCGACACGGCCCAAACACACTGACACGGCCCAAACTCACTGACATGGACCAAACTCACTGACATGGACCAAACTCACTGACACAGCCCAAACTCACCGACACAGCCCAAACTCACCTACAAGGCCCAAACTCACCGACACGGCCCAAACTCACCGACATGGCCCAAACTCACTGACACGGACCAAACTCACCGACACAGACCAAACTCACTGACACGGCCCAAACTCACCGACACAGCCCAAACTCACCTACAAGGCCCAAACTCACCGACACGGCCCAAACTCACCAACATGGCCCAAACTCACTGACACGGACCAAACTCACCGACACGGACCAAACTCACTGACACGGCCCAAAGTTACTGAGGCCACCCAATCTCACTTTTGCAGCCCAAACCTACTAACACAGCCGAAACTCACCAGCACGGCGCAGTCTCACCAACATAGCAGAGACTCACAGGCACAGCCCAGACTCACCGGCACTGCCTAGATTCAACGTCACAACACAGACTCACCAGAACAGCCCAAAACTCACTGACACGGCTCAATACTCACTGACACGTGGACAAACTTACCGACATGGCCCAAACTCACCGACAGGGCCCAAACTTACCGGCAGGGCCCAAACTCACCGACATGGCCCAAAACACACTGACACGGCTCAAAACCCATTGACACGGCTCAAACTCACCGACAGGGCCCAAACTCACCGACACAGCCCAAACTAACCAGCACAGCCCAAACTCACCGGCACAGCCCAAATTCACTGACACAGCCCAAACTCACCGACACAGCCCAAACTCACCGACACAGCCCAAACTCACTGACACGGCCCAAAACTCACCGACACAGCTCAAAACTCACTGACACGGCCCAAACTCACCGACACGCCCCAAACTCACCGACACGCCCCAAACTCACCGACAGGACCCAAACTCACCAACATGGCCCAAACTCACCAATACAGCCCCAACTCACCGACAAAGCCCCAACTCACCGACAAAGCCCCAACTCACCGACACGGCCCAAACTCACTGACACGGCCCAAACTAACTGACACGGCCCAAACTCCCTGACACAGCCCGAACTCACCGACACAGCCCAAACTCACCGACACAGCCCAAATTCAACAACACAGCCCAAACACAATGACATGGCCCATACTCACTGGCACAACATTCCCACTAATAAACCCCCAAACTCACCGACACGGCCCAAACTCACCGACACGGACCAAACTCACCGACACGGCCCAAACTCACCGACACAGCATAAACCCACTGACACGGCCCAAACTCACTAACACAGCCCATACTCACAGGCACAGCACATACTCACTAATAAACACCCAAACTCATCGACAAAACCCAAACTCACCTTCATAGCCCAACCTGACTGACACAGCCCAGACACACTGACTCCGTCCAACCTCACTGACACCACCCAAGCTCACTGACACGGCCCAAACTCACTGACACTGCCCAAATTCACTGACACAGCCCAAACTCACTGACACAGCCCAAACTCACCGACACTGCCCAAACTCACTGACACTGCCCAAACTCACCGACACAGCCCAAACTCACCGACACAGCCCAAACTCACTGACACTGCCCAAATTCACCGACACTGCCCAAACTCACCGACACAGCCCAAACTCACCGACACAGTCCAAACTCACCTGCATAGCCCAAACTCACCGACATTCCCAAACTCACCGACACAGTCCAAACTCACTTGCATAGCCCAAACTCGCCGACACAGCCCAAACTCACCGACATGGCCCAAACTCACCGACATGGCCCAAACTCACCTACGTAGCCCGAACTCCCCGACGCAGCCCAGACTGACTGGCACAGCACAATCTCACTCAGAAACCCCAAACTCACTGGCACAGCCCAAACGGACTGACACCGCCCAAGCTCACTGACACAGCCCAAGTACACCTACATAGCCCAAACTCACCTGCATAGCCCAAACTCACCGACGCAGTCCAGACTGACCAGCACAGCACAAACTCACTCAGAAACCACAAACTCACCGACACGGCCCAGACTCACCAACACGGCCCAAACAAACTGACACGACCCTAACTCACTGACACAGCCCAAACTCACTAACATAGCCGAAACCCGGTGACACTGCTCAAAATCATTGACACAGCCCAAATTCACCGGCACAGCCCAAACTCTCCGACACAGCCCAAACTCACCGACACAGCCCAAACTCACCAACACAGCCCAAATTCACCGACACAACCCAAACCCACCGACACAGCCCAAAACTCACTGACACGGCTCAAAACTCACTGACACGGCCCAAAGTCACCGACATGGCCCAAACTCACCGACAGGACCCAAACTCACTGACAGGGCCCAAACTCACTGACAAGGCCCAAACTCACCGACAAGGCCCAAACTCACCGACAATGCCCAAACTCACCAACACAGCCCAAACTCACCAACACAGCCCAAACTCACTGACACGGCCCATACTCACTGGCACTGCCCAAATTCACCGACACAGCCCAAACCCACCGACACAGCCCAAAACTCACTGACACGGCTCAAAACTCACCGACACAGCCCAAACTCACCGGCACAGCCCAGAATCAACGGCACAACCCAGACTCATGGGAACGGCCCAGACTTCCCGACACCGCCCAAACTCACTAACACAGCCAAAACCCGGTGACACAGCACAAAATCATTGACACAGCCCAAAGTCACCGACACAGCCCAAACTCACCGACAGCCCAAACTCACCGACACGGCCCAAACTCACTGACACGACCCTAACTCACTGACACAGCTGAAACTCACTAACAGCCGAAACCCGGTGACACAGCCCAAAATCATTGACACAGCCCAAACTCACCGACAAAGCCCAAACTCACCGGCACAGCCCAAACTCACCGACACAGCCCAAACTCACCGACACAGCCCAAACTCACCGACACAGCCCAAACTCACCGACACAGCCCAAACTCACCGACACAGCCCAAACTCACTGACACAGCCCAAACTCACTGACACAGCCCAAACTCACCGACACAGCCCAAACTCATTGAAAGAGCCCAAACTCACTGAGAAAGCCCAAACTCACTGAGAAAGCCCAAACTCGCTCACACAGCTCAAACTCACTGACACAGCCAAACTTACTGACCCGGCCAAATTCACTGACACAGCCCAAACTCACTGAGAAAGCCCAAAGTCACTGAGAAAGCCCAAACTCGCTCACACAGCTCAAACTCACTTACACAGCCCAAACTCATTGAAACAGCCCAAACTCACTGACACAGCCCAAATTCACTGACACGGCCCAAACTCACTAAGACAAAACCCCAAGACATCCTGAATCCCACCGTGACAGACCGACGCCCTCCCTGCACTCTGAAATCATGGTTCACAGGCCCAGACCCGTATTTGGCCCTTGTCCCCCTCAGCTCAAACTAGGTCAGTCTTCCCTCTCGCCTGAATACAGTGTGAGGGCTCTTGTATTAAACGTGAAACACAATCATGCAAGAGAATAAGTTGTTGGAAATATTAGCACTCCTAACATTCTGATCTGTGTAAATTATCATGATCCAATGTTAAATTTTTATGGAATTATGTAATATTACTTTTCAGCTCTGCCTTCTGATATATAAAGTTGGCATTTCACAGAAACTAATAATCTCAGCCTAATTCAGTGGTAGCTCTGAAAGCTCACAGGTTTGTAGTTTTAAGTCCCATTCTAGCAATTTGAGCATAAAAGCTAAACTGATATTTCCGTGAGGTACTGAAGGAGTTGTCACAAGTGCCACTTTAGGGATAACATGTCAGACTAAGGCCCAATCCACATTTTCACATGCAAGTAGAAGATCTCACTGCACTATTTCAAAGAAAAGCAGCAGAGTTCTCTCTGTGTTCTGGCCAAATATTTATCCCTCAACCAACATCACAAAAACTAATTCGGTAATCAATATCTTAAAATTAGGTGCGGGAGTCTGGTGAGCACAGATTGGCTGCCACGTTAAAATAGTGATTCCATTTCAAAAGTATGTTATTAGATGTAAAGTCATTTACTGTGCTCTGAAGTTGTGGTAGGTATAATAAAAATGCAATCTGTATTTTCTTTTAACAATAATGGTAGCATATGACATTGGTACATGCAGCTGATATTTATGGCATGATAATCACTCATCTATTAAAATAGCCTGTGGTTTTCCACACTCTACTTGTCAATTTCAGCTTCCGTGCAGTCCTCTGTGTCACTTTACTCTGCTTTTAGTCAATCAACTCACCATGTTTTAACATGCATTCCAAATACCATTTCTATCTAAAGGCAGGCCTGAGTAATTTTGGAGAATACAGTTCAACAACCCTTAAGTGGAGCACAAGGAAATATAACATCAAGGGCTGGATTCTCCCCTCAGCAGGAACCATGGTCAGGACGTTTCCCAATGTTGTCTTCTGTACTTCTGAAAGGCAGCCCATTCACACAGGATTTTCATTCTGAGATGGCAGGAATTAGCTGGGGTCGGGCATTCTGCCTCCCAAAACAGACCCAAGGTGGCCATGGAAGCAGCTGGATGCCAAGCGGGCAGGTTAGAAGGCCTGCAGACTTTGTCACTTTGACATTGGCCCAGTTCTATTCATGGTTGTTAGGCCCCCTACCCCCAACCCTCTCATTCTCCCTCTGTGCTCTGTCCATAACCCCATGTCCCTTCCAAAACCCCCATGCCCCTTCCAAACACATGCATCCTCCATACCCATTCTTCAACTATCCATTAGGTACAGAACCAATGAGTCATAAAATAACACTGGCAAGTCATTGCAGTCCTCATGAAACAGTCAAAATAATCAATGAACAATTCAAAATCGTCATGAATAAAACTGCTCCATACAAGCTCATAAAACTGTCAATAAAGCCATTCATAATCCCATTAACTTTTTAAATTCATTTAACACCTCATACACTTGTCCAAATAAACATACATTCAAAAACCTCTTCATAAAAAGATAAACCTCAACCAAAATAATAAAACTGTCAATAAAACAAAGCTAATAGTCCCTTTGACAGCTGAATAAACAACCTGTTATGATATGGCAGGTGACATTTGCTGGGCTGACCAAATCCCAAACAGAAACTTGGTTAGGCTACCACGATTATGCAATTTGTATTTATTAAAAGAAGGTATGTGTACTGAAGTCAGAAATAAAGATTTCACTGCCACGTTTGGGGATTTTGAATATTAAATTGAAACATTTATTAACAAGAAAATGTAAACACACAATGGGCAGAATTTTGCCCTTGACGGGCGGGCGGGCACGACCAACTCGGCAGCGAGTGGGCAGCCGATCGCCACTGCCAAAACGGGCACCCCTGCCATTTTACCTGGCTGGGCTAGTTAAGGCCTACCCAGCGGGCCACCCGACAGGAAGTGTTATGCGCTTCCTATGTGGGCGGTGGGGGTGGGGGTTCACCAACTGCGAGAGTGCTCTCTTTCATGCATGCGCGCGAAAGAGCAGACATCTCCCTGAGGCTAATGGTGCCTCAGGGAGATCGCTGAAAGGTGGTGAAAGTTGAAAATTAGAAAAATAAAATAATCATTAACATGTCCCCTCATGTGAAAATGTCACATGAGATGGAACACGTTAATAAAGCACACAAAAACTTCATTAAACTTTTAAAAATCCGAAATCAAACCTCATCCCACCAGTGGATGAGGTTTTTTAAAAATCATTTACTCACCTGCCGTTTGCTGAGCCAAAGTTCGCATGGGCTCCTCAAAATCATCGACAATTGCTGACTTAATGACCTTAACAAGGCCTTTAATTAATGGCGGGTGCACGTTGCGCTGCATAGCATGCCAGCCAACCTAAACATTGCGATGCCAAACACTGACATCGGGATGCTCGCATGACATTTTAAGCGCTGACGAGCGGGCTCTGCCACCCGCACATCAGCCAGAAAATTCAGCCCAATATTACAGCTCACGGTTAAATTTAGTCTTATAACATTTTCCAAAAGGTTTCTACTTAGCTGGACTCACAAATAAACACCCTTTTCCAGGCAACAGCCCCTAGAGATTCTTAATCTATAAAACATTCAGTAATATTACCGCAAGGCATACACTGTTGCTATGGGGAAGGTATTTCACAAGCTTCTCTCTCCCTTTCACTCAACAATGGAAGTCCAAAGCTTGTAACAAAACCTCGCTTTCTGGAATAACCAGACACTTCTCTGGGGTAGCTAGAAGCTGCTCACTTCACAGGACTATGCTCACACAGCACACTCTTCCAAATCAATTGACTCTACCACTCATACAGCTTTCAATCTTTCCTGAAATACATTTCTCCCCTTTCATCTTCAAACTCACTGTTCTTAACTGTCTTTTGAAAGTTATCTTTCCCAGAATCTAAAATCTTTCATGTTGTCTTTATGGCCACTACTTGCAGGAAAAATAAACATAATAACTTTACTTTATTTATTTATGATCTTTGCCAGTTATAAAACTTCCCTCTTCTTCTCGTTGAAATCTAGTAGCTAAAAATTCCCTCCTTATTTATCCCCAATGCAAATTCCTATTCATGCTATATCTACTGCTATCCCATCTTAGCTCTCTCATCTTCCCTTCAAACATGCCTGCTTTACACCTCATGCTTTGATGATTTAAACCTTGCAATCTGACCATCTTCAGTCTAATTAAACTAGTCACATACACACACACACAAAACATACACACAGCTCCAACAAGCCTGCTTCACAGTAGCCTACACTGGAAAAATGATATTTTCTTTACAAACCCTAAAGGGCTGAATCCATTAGTATATCCAGAAGCTCAGGCAGGCATTCATAATGAGATTCCATCTCATAAGTGCATCACCCATGCTTATAGTGAGGAATACATTGAAACAAATGTCTAATATGGCTGAACAGAAGGCCATCTGACAAAACACATGCCTGACTTCTTTGATTAACAGGTCAGCAATCTGTTCAGCCAAGTCAGACATCTGTTTTGCCAGATGGCCTCCTGGTCAGCCTACTTGAAACGTTCCAATGTACTCAATGGTTTTGTGAAAGAAAGATCACGTTTCACAATTCATTAGAGTTTTTTGAGGATAAAGGGGAACCAGTAGAAGCAGCGTATTTGGATTTCCAAAAGGGATTCAATAAGGTGCCACATAAAAGGTTGAAACACAATATTAGAGGTCATGGTGTCGGGCTGATATATTAATGTGGATAGAAGATTGGCTAATTAACAGGAAACAGACAGTCAGGATAAATGGGTCATTTTCAGGTTAACATACTTTAACAGTGGAGTGCCACGATCATCTGTGCTGGCACCTCAAAATATTTATGATCTATATTAATTACTTTGATGAAGGGATCAACAACATTTTACCCAAATTTGTTTATGATACAAATATAGGTGGGAAAGCAAGTTCTGAGGAGGATACAAAGATTCTGCAAAGAGGTAAAGATACATTTAGTGAATGGGCAAAATTTGGCAGATGGAGTGTAACGAGGTTGTCCACTTCGGCAGGAAGAATAAAAAAGCTGAATTTTATTTAAATGGGGAGAGACTGCAGAATGCTGCAGTACACAGGGACTTGGGTATACACGAATCACAATAAGTTAGCATACAAGTACAGCAAGCAATTAGGAAGGCAAATTGAATGTTGGCTTTATTGCAAGGGGGATGGAGTATAATAGTAGGAAAGCCTTGCTACAACTGTAAAAGGTATTTGTGAGACCCACCAACAGTATTACATACAGTTTGGTCTCCTTACTTAAGGAGGGATATACTTGCATTGGAAGCAGTTTAGAGAAGGTTCACTTAGCAGATTCCTTGGATGAAGGGCTTGCCTTATCAGGAAAGGTCGAATAAGTTGGGCCTTTACTCATTGGAGTTTAGAAGAAAGATAGGTGGTCTAATTGAAACATAAAAGATTCTTGAGTATTGCTGAAAATAACATTTTGTCGAAGCTTTTCGTCCTGCACTCACCAGGCCAATCACAAGAATGCTAATGTCAAGGGAAGCAACAAGGTTATGCTTATGAGGAAAGGGTGCTGATTGGTTGGCAAGTGGACTCCAATTGGCAGAGGTGCCATCATGCAGAATGCACCAGTTAATTGTAACTGACAGTTAACTGCTAAGCATTGTTTGAAACTTAAACCAAGCAGCTTGACTCTGATTGGTCAAGACATTGCCCTGAGGAATGAACCAGCTGAATGGCAATCACTTATTCTATTTAGTTGAAACAGCCACAATGTGTGTACATGTTCTTTTTGCCTGCAAAGAGCAGGGCCCTGTTTATTAATATATATGGCTTCCAGTATATGCAAATGTGCCACACTGCAAGCCCGACTGACAATCTTAACTTGGTTGTCAGCATTATTTTTAGCACACTGAGGATTATTTAACAAATGTTGTCCAATCACAGAATCATGTCTAAAGCTTGACACTGTGTTTTGAGTTTTGCAAGCACAGGCTGGTTGGGTACGGTTTGTACCTTCCCATTGCAAACAGCGGAAGGGACATGCTGTTTGATACAATCCGCCAGTCTTTGAGACATACGGCCTACATACCTAGCATCTCACTGGCACTGAAATTTATACACCACATTAATCATCTGTGTGAAAGGCAGAAAATTCTTTTGGCTTAACCACAGCATCCTGTTAGTGGCGAATACCACTTGTGTTGCTACTGCATAGCTTTACCTGTTATCAAATTTTTCAGATACCTTGCCCTTCCAGGGTAATCTGAGGTACACTGGGCACTTTTCAGGACTGAAAGTAGCAGTATATGAATTTCAGTGCCAGTGTGATGCTTGATATGTAAGCTGTACATGCCAAAGACTGGCAGATCACACCAAACAGCATGTCACTTCCACTGTTCACAACGGGCAAGGTATGGACCACACCCAACCAACCGTGCTTGCAAAACTCAAAACACAGTGTCAACATTAGATGTGATTCTATGATTAGACAACATTTGCTAAATAACCCTCAGAATGCTAAAAATAACACTGACAATTAATTTAAAGTTGTCAGTTGGGCTTGCAGTGTGGCATATACTGGAAGCTATATATATTAATACACAGAGCCCTGTTCTTTGTAGACAGAAAGAACATGTACACGCATTGCGCCTGTTTCAACTAAACAAAATAAGTGATAGCCATTCGTTGGTTCATTCCTCAGTGTCAAGTCTTTGAAATGCTCATGAAACTGTCAAAATAAACAATCAAACATTCAAAATCCCCAGGAAAAAAAATTGCCCTTATAACTCATAAAACTGTCAATCAAACATATCCCTGGTTTAAATTTCAAATAACGCTTGGCAGTTAACTGTTAGTCACATTAACTAGTGCAATCTCCATGGTGATGCCTCAGCCAATCAGATTCCACTTGCCAACCAATCAGCACTCTGTTCTCGTGCAGTATACAGCTGTTGCTTCCCCCAACATTGGTGTTCTTGTGGCTGTCCTGGTAAGTGCAAGATGAAAAGCTTTGATAAAATGTCTTTTATCAGCAAAACTCAAGTTCTGTACTACTAAATGACTATCAAAGGTTCTTCTAGAACCAGGGAGCACAGTTTAAAAATAAGGAGTCTCCCAGTTAAGACTGAGATGAAAAGAAATGTCTTGTCTCAGAGGCTTGTTAGTCTTTGGAATTCTCTTCTCGAGAGATTAGTGGAGGCAGGATCATTGAATATTTTCAAGGCCCAGTTAGACAGACTTTTGATTATCAAGGATTATGGGGGCAGGCAGAGAAAATAGGATTAAAGCCTCAATCAGATTATTCCTGATCTTATTGATTTGCAGAGCAGGCTCAAGTGGTGGAATAGCCCAATCCTGCTCCTGTTTCTTGTGATTCATCTCTGTAGGCTTCTTTGACACAGTTGTAAGATGGGACCTCATTATGATTGCCTGGCTGAGTTCCAGGATTCACTAACAGATTAAGCCCTGTAAGAGTTGTTTACTCAACTGTCAGGGGGACCATTAGCTTTGTTTGATTGACAGTTTATGGGTTTATATTAGGTTTATCATTCTTTAAAGTCCATTCTTTGAATGTCCATTTGTTTACTTGGACATATTTATGAAATTTTAAGAGAGTTAAAGGATTTTCCATTGGAACCATGAATGGATGTGTTTGATTGACAGTTTTATGAGTTGTAAGGGCAATTTTCCCCTGGGGACATTGAATGTTTCATTGTTATTTTGACAGTTTCATGAGCATTTCAAAGACTTGCCAGTGTTAAATGGTTGATTAGTTGTGTACCTAGTGGATATTAGAAGAGTGCTTCAAAGGCTCAGCGGATGTCAGGACTTTAAATAAATATAAAAATCAAACCACAGGTTACCCTAAAAATACTAATATTTGATTCTCAATACTGTTAATGCCGAAGAGCACTTTTTTCACTAAAGAAATTATTCTAATGCAACTGAACACTAGCACAGTGCTGGTTAATTTAATGATCCTTAACCTTTTAAGGACAGGGCCCTATGATGAATCATTGCATTAAAAACAAGTGTTACTTTTTAAAAAAAATATCTAATTATGATGGTTGAAGTTGGCAGGACCTTTTAAAATTATTTGTCAAAGGGTTTCTGACTCCACAGCAGCCTTTCAGGAACCTATCCAAGGAAAATACCAACCTTATGGAAAATTATATTTGGAGCAGTCATTTAAATGATGATCCAGACATCACTTTAAGTGTGTGCTGGGTTGCAACCTTCCCATCCTGGGAAAAATGGCGTCTACCAGGAATGTCCTGGTAAGTTTGAAGTTTCAGCTCCGCACGCCTCCGGACTCGACCTCCCAACATGGGTTTGCTCAGTATTGGGAGCGGAAAATTTGGGCCTAATTCTTTGTATTTATGTATTTGAACTGGTTGAATCTGTTCCTGCACACAGCCAAATACCACATTTTCCAGCAGGGAGTCACAGTCTGACTGCGATATCCTCAATGAAATAATAACAAGAGTAGCATGTTCAGGGCAGAACAAATTAATAAAGAGGGAAAAAGTCAGAAAAACATTATTTACTTTTCTAGGGAATTAAATTCATTCATAATTTCTCTCATTCTTTTCTTTAAGTCTGCTGATTTAGGCAATCCTCAGCTGAGAGGGCAGCAAAGTAACTTGCTCCTGGGCCTCGCCAATGCTACTTTTCCAACCAGTTCCAGGAACATAACTCTGCTCGATACCTTCCCCATAACCACAAGGATATGCTTGCCTCAGATGGTTGCTCTGTATGGATTTTCCACTATACAAATTGGCTCTTGCTGAGCAGCGACTGAATTTTAAAAGTACTTCATAAGTATAGAAACATAGGGACAGGACTAGGCCATTTAGCCCAAGCTTATCCTGCCAATCAATGAGATCATGGCTAACTTACAACCAAATTCTAAATAAGTCCATTATCATTTCTAAATCTCTCTTCTTCCACGGCCAAGATCACAACTTCACCACATTGGGAGCTAATGAGATAAACCAGCACCTGACCAATTCACGACATAATGAGATAGTGTGGCAAAATGCTATGTCACCTGAGAGTTACCTTGCTCTTAATCATTTGACTTGAAAGTAAAAACAATTGTCCTGTGTGACATTAGTAACAAATGCAATGCAGTTATATGAAAGTATTTTATCCAACAGTTTAATCAGGGCATTTAAGCAAATGGGTCTGATTCTGTCCAAAAAGATGATCATGTTAGCATATTCATTATTAGTATTACAGAGCATAATTTCAATTAAAAGGCATCCAAAGAACAACATATTCATGACATAATTGTTGAAAATATCAAGTATTTGATAAGGAAATATTAATGATTACTCTGATATATCTTACACCGGAGATGAATTCAGCAGAGGTGAATGGATAAGGAAAAAACATAATTAAATTCTAAAAAAAAAATTTTAAATCAATTCTACTAACTGTATTGCCCCCACATACTCTACACGTACAAAGGATATCATGCAATAGCACATTTTAATATTCTAAAAATGCCAACATTTTGAAAGTCTGGCAAAAAATTACTTGTCTGCAAATTGTAAGGCAGAAATGTAGGGAAGCCAGGGAATAAATCCAAATTTTTGGCAAATATATAATGGGGGGTGGGGTGGGGAAATCTTATGGCCCTTCAGTTTGCAGGCTGGGGGACACGTAACATAGAATGGGTGGCTAGTCCCCCGCTTACCAACCTACCCCAGAGCTGTCCCTCATAAATGGTGGGTGGGTAAGGCATCAGCCAGCCTGCCTCCCCTTAGGGCTATTAAGGCCCTAATTAATGGCCAGTTAAGAGCCTATTTCCATCCCCACCACAATAATATGAGAGGCTGGGGAAGACGGAATGAAGGAGGCCAGCCTGCTACTTCACCATCTCAGGTGAAAAGGTGGGAATGAAGGGTACCTCCTTTGGGGATACGCTGTGCCCATCGGAACACCCCCCAAGCTGTTACATTCCCTTAGTGACCTCCACCCTATGTCCAAAACCTTCACTCCCCCACCCCCACACCCTTTCCCCTCCTGCCACGATCCCTCTCTGACCAAAAACCCTGGACTTATCTCTAAGTCTGGCTGCCATGGATCTTCTCCTCGGGACTGCTTGTAGTCCCAGCAGTGGCCACTACTATGCTTTAGAGCCGCTTACTCACTAAGGCCACCCCCAATGTATTATCCCTGCAGGGCAGCCTTTTTTAAAGTTGGTGGGCTCATGACTGACTTTTCTACCGGGAGGAGCAACTAATTCAGTCCAAGAGTTGATCAGCCTCCATTATTGTTATGTTAAATCATTACTATTATGCTACATAATACTTTTTAAAAAGGTGTCAGTAATATTACAAACACAGCATGTATGGCAAAACACAGAAATCAAACTTTCAAATGTTAAAATTTGAAACAACCGAAGTCACACTACACAGCCAGTCAGATAGCACCTGACGCAATTAGATTAATACTTTGAGTGTGTCCATTCATCACTTTGAAGCATTTGTCTATCAGGTACTTCTCTATCATTTATTGACTGATCTGATGTACAGTGCCAAAATGTTCTCCATTGATTAATTACAGAAAGAATTGTTCTATATTTCAACATTAAAGAATATTGCTATCAAGAATTGTATTTTGGCAATGATCCTACCCTGCTCCCCAACCCACAATGCTCCAGGGTCCCTAACTCAGCTTTCACCTTACTTATTAAGCAATGAGATGTATCAATTGATGAATGCACATACTTCTTTCTGGTTCTGATGACTCCATTTAGATATAAGATTCCACCATTAAGTACTTCCATCCTGGTAGAATTCTTTATTGTTTCCTTTGTGTACATTGCATTTAAGCATCTTGTACTTATAATTGTTTTTTTGAAAACCTTATTGTTTTCCCTTTTTGTCACATAAGAAGCCAGTAACATAATATATTTTCACATGATTTCAGGGTCACATTATGTGCTTACAGACAGCCTTAGGTGAAGGCAAGTACTCTTTCAATAAAAAGACAATATTGGCAAATGGATCGAAAACTATCAATTTAATTTGTTTGGGAGTTTTTTCCCTTGGTAAGCAACTTACAATCACCCACCCTCTTACAGCCAGGAGAGTGGGTTTGCACATGCTCAGATGCCTCCTTCCCTACCCTCTCTGTGATCAGCCACTGGAAGGCAGAGTGAGCCAGATAAATTAGTTCTTTTATGTTACATAGAATATAAAGCGCAGAAACAGGCAATTCAGCCTAACTGGACTACGCCGGGTTTATGTTTCACTTCAGCCTCCTTCCATCCTTTATCAGCATAATCCTCTATCTTCTTCCCCTCATTTGCTTATTTCACATCCCCACAAATATGTCTATACTATTCCCTGCGGCAGCGAGTTTCACATTCTCACCACTCTCTGGATAAAGAAGTTCCTTCTAAAGAAATTTCCCTATTTGGTTTCTTGGTGACTATAATATATTGATGGTCTCTAGTTTTGATCTTCCTGATAAGTGGAAACAATCTGTCTCTACTTCAAGAATTTTAAAGACCTCTATTACATCACCTCTCAGCCTTTTCTTTCCAATAACCAAAGTGCAATATAAGTTTAACATAACATTACTTTTCAGTTATATCCATCTAGAAATAAACCCTATTGCTTGGTTTGCTTTTAATATGGCCTTATTAACCTGTCGTCAGGATTTTCCAGTCCCGTCGTGGGGGGACCCGCTGTGGGAGATTCAGCGACCCAACCAAAAGTCCATTGACTTTTTGCAGGACCGGACTATCCCAGCAGCAGGCGGCGCCAGAAAATCCCACCTATGACTTTATTTTTAATGTTTCATATATTTGTATTCCCAGATCTCTTTGCTCCTTTACCCTTACAAATGTGCAAATGCTGTAATTTCTTGAAACTCACAGCTAGGTTGAAGGTTGGGTGTTGTTTTAGCAAGGCTAACAGTGGAGCAGCACAAATGATCCACCAAGGTGCGCTGATTTGCAAATCATGGAATACTTCTTCCTCATCACAAACTGGATGATTTACACAGTAATGATGGCATGCACATTCGACTTTCCAGTATTTTGGCAAAAATATCTAGACCAACCTGTACTTTGCGAGCACTCGCAAAATATCCCCATCATGGTAACCAATTCAACTCATCAGAAACTTCCTTGCCAAACCAGAGCAGCAACCACTACTGGACAGTGGGCTACCAGAGCTGCTCCCACTGAAGCATTTATTCTCTCACACAATATAATTAATTCTTTTTGCTACTCTGTTTCATAAAAATTAACAACTGTAGCAGTAGGTTCAGGGTGGCACAGTGGTTAGCGTTGCTACCTCACAATTCTAAAGACTTGGGTTCAATCCTGACCTCAGGTGTGTGTGTGGAGTTTGCACATTCTCCTCTGAAAAACTTTGTCTGGAAGATATTTGCAACAAAAACAAAATGAACACAATTACAATTCTGCTAAAAATCTTGACAATGTCACTATACATAAGGAGGAATTTTAATTCCTTCTGCCTGCTGGAGTCTGAGTGGTGTCAGAGTTAAAATAGAACAGGCCAATATCCCTTTCCATTCACACCCCATGATGACTTCAATGCTACTGTTTTTTTTCAAACGGCTGGAGAATCTGCCTAAATCAGGTGGAAGCCTCATACATTTAAACAAATTAAAGCCTATAACGTATGAAGGAACCCAGTGGCACTTAACCATATTTTAACTTCTCCAGGTACCTGACAGTGGTCATTTGGAATATCCATATCCCGAGTAAAGTGATTAAAGTGAGGAGAAATGCAGCAGCATCACCCATTTCCAAGTCAGGCATTGTATAGGCTGAAGTTGTGCAGTAATCCTTTCCTGCATCAGCAATGTTGGTTGACCTTTGAACTTCACAATGATAATTTAATTCCTGAAGTATCTTAGGATAGACCGGGTAGGATTGACAGGGGAATTACCCAAACCATCACCTCAGATCCTCAGTCATCCAGCACCATATTTAAAGGATGCCCCTGCACAGAGCTGGCTCTCTCTAAGGCATTGGAAGCTGCTGGAAAGTCATGGCTGCCAAAGGGAGGAAACATCCTGCCCCCAAATTTAGCAATGCCTCCCTTGGACGCCTACTGGATGCTGTGCAGGCCTGCCATGAAGTCTTCTACCCCCGCTCTGGGTGAAGACCAGCAAGCAAGGTCACCAATCCAGCATGGGGAGCAGTGGCAGCAGTGGTCAGCGCCAATGCCCTGCAAAAGAGGGCAGTCACTCAGTGCCGCAAGAGGATGAATGATCTCCTCCATCCCACCAGGGTAATTCACTCTTCTCATCACTCTCAACTCACACACTCACAAACCTATCACACATCCACAGGGATCTCACTCACTGCCAGTTCAAGGAACATCATCATTCACTCTCTCACACACACCTTCATCTGTCCTGCGGATCGTGTCCTCATCCCATCCACGGCACCAGTCATCACCCATACCATGCCAGGCATCTTATTGTCTGGCCTGGCAGATGTCTTGCTTACACTCTTTCCATCTGTATTCATGCAGGACAAGCTGGCACACAACAAGAGAGAGAGGTCGCACACTGGTGAAGGAGTGCCTGACATCAAGGTCCTCACGGACTTTGAAAGTAGAGTCATCCAGCTGGCCGAAGATGATCTGGATCGTTCCTGTGCTTATGGTGAGGTCCGCTGTGTTCAACCAAGTGAGGATCCAGCAGTGCAACATCCATCAGACAACCATGCTGTGAGTGAGTTTCCCTGGTTCTGCAGTCCCCTGACATGCATTAATTATCTCTTTTTGCTTTTGCAGGCACGTCTAGGAAGCAGCCGAGGGGGTCCACGGCCCAGGTTCTTGACTCAAGCCCTGAGGCATCTTGGAAGAAGAATCTGCTGAAACCCCAACTGAAGACCCATCACAGCACTCACCAACACCCTCCACCTCAGTGGGACCAACCTTTAGAGTAGCCTCAGGGTCACAATCTGGTGAGCACATCACACTGCCTGATCCACAGGAGGTGGCGGCAGGGACTTCCCAGGTGTCCAGCACTTGGAGGACTGCTGGAGGCCAGAAATCTGCTGAGTCTGAGTCAGATGTCTCTGGACTCGGTCTGTCACAGTTGCTGGAGCTGCAAAGGCAAGCTCGGGAACATCAGGAAGGGATGTCTGCTGCACTCCTCAGGTTGCATGGCACAATGGAGGAGTCGGTCTGCCTTCAGGTTGAGGTGATGGCGTCGACATGCCAATGCACCAAGGTCAAAACTGGAAAGATGACAGCCACCATGGAGACCTTGGTCTAGGACATCGTTCCTGCACTGCTGCATGGGCTCAACACCGTCGCTGACCCCTAATGTAACCGCGAGAGGGGTGCGGGGCAGTCCGATCTCACTCCAGCTTCCTTTTTTCCTTAAGGAGTCAGCCAAGGACCCTTGGGCATCCATAGAGAGGAGGACCAGCAGTTTGACCCAGGTGACTCCTGGAGTGTCCGGCACATCCAAAACCCCTTTTCCTGTGACCCCAGCAGCTACAGCTCCACAGACCAAGGAGGGTGCCACTGCCATATGGCAGGACTTTGAAAGCAGGCCAGGCCCTCCAGGTCTCGGCCCACCAGAGGACACCCATCAAGCTCAGCACAGACAGGGCCACAGTCAGCAGGCTGCCTCTACCTCCACTGTAGATGTCGGGGGAGCACCAAGATGGAGCGACAGGGTTAGGAAAGTTAAAAAGATGTAGCTGCACAGCCTGGGCACAGGGGCTAACCACTTGGACATAATGTTCACTATTGTAAATAAACTCCTAAGGATGTCTCCTTGCCTTTGGCTCCTTGTTCTGATGGGCAGTGTTCATGTCATTCAGATGTGAAACCTTGGTTCCTGCACATGCCAAAAGCAGGCGTCTCAGTCCAGGGCTTCTTTCCTATGCTGTATAACCTTCAGACCAAAGTGATGGTCTGGCCTCACACTCACTGGACACATTACTGATGCCTGCACCTCAGCGATGCTTGTCATTGCTGCCAGAATGTACTGGGCGGACATTACAGAGTTCTACCATTCTCTCTGTGTGCTCTCAGCGCCTTTGAGGTTGGGCTGCACCCCCCCATCTCTTCAGCATCTATGGCTGTGCTCCTGCAGGGGTCTGGTGACAAAGGCTGACAAAGGATCAGATGCATTTAAAGATTTGAGGCTGTGTCTGTTTGACATGATCCTGGTCACAGAGCTCAAGCGATCTGTCCTCTGCCAGACAGGAGTCAGACATTCTCAGAGGCTGTGTGAATATATCTGCATGTCCTATCTGCATGTCGTCATCATCCTCCTGGAATCTAGCGACTATTAGGGCCTCCACTCCATCTCCATGACATGAGCCTGAGCACTGAGGGTATGTGCGCTGCCATCAGCCACACAGGAGTCAAATGTTCACAGATGCAAGGTGAGGATATCAGAACTGTCCTCACTTCATCTCATCATCATCCTCCATGAATCTTGCAGTATGAGGGCCTCCTGAGCGCGGCTGCCTTGTCTGTCCAGTGCGATGGCCTCATCACCAGCATCCTCGCCTTCGAGGTCCTCATCACTGTCATCCTCTTTGACATCCTCCTCATCGAAGGGTACATGCAACTCCTCCATCTTCTCCTCAGTCAGGTCCTCCCGCCTTTGCAGTGCCAGGTTGTGGAGCACACAGCAAGTGATGATGATGCAAGACACCCTCAGTGGACTGCTCCACCGGACCTGCCGAGGCACCGGAACTTTATTTTCAAAATGCCTATTGTTTGCTCCACCAAAGTCTTGGTCGCGGCATGAGCCTCATTACACCATCGCTCTGCTGCAGTCTGAGGCCGCCGCACAGGCTTCATCAGCCACATCCTCTGCGGGTAGCCCTCATTCCCAAGGAGCCAACCCCGCAGCTTCTGTGAACCCTGGAAGATGTCAGGGATCTGAGACTTGCTAAAGATGTAGGAGTCGTGCACGCACCCTGGGAATCATGTGTGTTTGTGGTGGTCGCACACCAGCTGAACATTCAGTGAGTGGAAGTCCTTGCGATTGACATGGTTGACTGATTGTTGCTATGGAGATCTAAGTGCCCACATGAGTGCAGTCGATGCACTTGAAGAAAACCTGAGATCTGCACAAGCCCAGCACTCTTGCTTCCTGGCTTTCCTGATCCTGTGCAAACTTTATAAAGTTCCGTGCCTTCGCGCAGATGGCGTCTGTCACCTCCTAGATACGCTTGTGCATGGAGGTCACCTGTGGTCACTTTCATGGCCACTGGCAGCAGGTGCCCTCCATATCCCCATGGCGTTAAATTCTGCAGCAGATGGCATATGTGACCAACCAGTTCCCTAGACACGTGCAGTCTTCGGCGACACTGGCTCACAGTTATCTGAAGGAACGACAGGGGCCATCTATAGACCCTGGGTCTAACTAAGCACGTATGAGTGACAGCTTGCTGTGGGTCTTCAGCTGCATGTGCAGTAGCCCCTGCCGCCCCTTTATCTTGAGGGAGGTGCTCCTCCCTTCACCACTCTGTTCTTCTTCTCTGGTCTCTATTAGCCATGAGGCATACTGCTAAGTCACCAGGCTCCATGATCCTGATATCCTCCTCCTGCAGTATCAAAGAGAGAGATGTGTGGGTTAGCATATGTGTCCTAAGAACCTCTCTTGGTTAAATCTTAAGGCCCCTTCACACATACCAGGGAGTGCTGGCCACCACTTAGATGACCAGTGTGTAGTGCACTCATTGGCTGTCCAAAACCCCATCCTCCTCCACCCCACTCGACCTGATTGATTGGCGGCAGCTTTGCCCATTGGACTGCATGCTGTGCTCTCAGCTTAGGTGCGGACATTTGACAAACTCGCACTGCAAGGCTTCACTGTTAGCTTGAACATAATGGATACTGGTCCAGACCTTAATAAAGACATTGTAAGGGGCTCTGAGCGCCTCCACAGCGGCTGCACCTTGGCCACCATTTGCAAGGGGACTGTACAACTTGCCCTATTGGCCAATTGCTCTGTTGCCCCCTAAAATGCACATTAATTTGTAGTCTGTGCCCGAGGGGTGAAAAGCTCTGGAGCACTTGGTGGCATTTTCATGCTTTTATGTTGCTTGAGTGGGCAGATTTACTTCAGAGGCCCGACTCCAAGCATGTCAATAGATCTGCAGCTGAACAGTCTCAACTGCGGAAGAATGCTCACTTTTGACAAGGTTTTACAAATGTGTGACTGCTTCCCTCACACTCCCCTCCCCAACCCCCCCCAGCATGTGTTTGAGTCTTTTCTTCAGTCTGTCTGCGCTGCCTTACTCCCACCCACCCCACTGCCTCAGGTCTGACCCGCATGGGAGCCCTTGTCCTGGCACCTTTCAGTGCGAAAGCCAGCCGGGAAAAAGCGACTTGTCTGCACTTTCCACGAATGTGTAGTGCCTCTTCCTTGATGTCCTGTGGGCGATGTTTGCGAGCACTGCAAAAGGCTGTGGGCACTCACCTCCAAGTTCCCCTCAAAGTTCAGCTCGGCAGGTTAACACCTTATAAAGGCAGTCCTGAAGCACATAAATCTGAAGCCACACCGACGTGGGTGGTAAATTTGATGTGGGGAATGATTCCAGCGAGCAAGGCTTATAGTTAGATGCAAACGTATTACAATGGCATTCCTGACGTCCAGCGGCAGGAAACGCGGTCCGCCACTGACGGGTGGAGTGGACGATCGCAAACTGGTTTCACGATGTCTTCTTACCCGCCATGATGTCTGATGCCAACAGGGCCAGATATTCCAGCCTAAATAAATTTCAGTGCTTAGCAAGCACAGGCATTGGAAGAGATTACTTTAAGAGGCTGGTCTACTGTCAGTCCTGAGGAAAACATGTCACTTAACTGGGGTTAGGAATTCCCCTGGATGCTTTGTGTCCTGATGTTGTACACACATCACAAAGATTTCCTTTGTTCAGAACAGCAGTGAAATCATACATCAGCGGTTTAAAAAGTATGCATTTACAAACCAGGAAAATCTCTATAAACATAGTTCCAATACCATTGCACACTACGAGTAGAACAATTCTTTAGCTATGAGGTACAACAACAGTAAAAAAAAATTATTTCAATTCTCAGGAATTCAAACATGCATTGTACTGACCTACTCTGCTAAATTTCTTTGAGGTAGGTGAGGTAATCGCTGTCCTCGTTAAGGTCACTAAAATGCAATTAGTCAAATGGAAAAGGACATTATAGGTCTGAGTCCTTCTAAAACTCACGATCAATTAATGCAAATAATTCAAACAAATAAAAAAGCAAAATACTGCAGATGCTGGAAATCTGAAATAAAGAACAGAAATTGCTACAAATGCTCAGGAAGCCATGCAGCACCTATGAGCAGAGAAACAGAGTTAACATTTTAGGTCTGTGACTTTTCATCAGAGCTATTCTGATAAAAGGTCAAAAACCTGCAATGCTAACTCTATTTCTCTCTTCACAGACAAGGCCAGACCTGCTGATTATTTCCAACGTTTTCTGTTTTTTATTTCTGAAACAAAATTCAGCTGGAATTTCTTCTGAGTTGTGTTCTTTGCCTAGATTTCTCATCAATCTTCATTCAGCTGCATATTAATCCTCTGCCTCAATAAAACAATTTGAAAATGGGTCATTTGTCCCAGTAATTTTTCCTTAAAATATAATCAGCTGAACGAAAATCCACGCTTTATCTGCAGGCTCCCAGGAGTTATTATCAGTGTGAACAGTTACATTACTAATGATTTTTTCTAAGGCATGAAATTGTTTCTTTTCCTAGGCTTTAACACAAGATGATGACCCGCATTAATGAAATGTCACATTAAATTACTTTGGTAAATAAATCATTTATAAGTTTCCAATATCAATCATTTTAACAAATATTAATAGTCACGCCACCTGTTATGGAATTGAACCTTATGCACGATTTATTTTTTCCTAATCCAAAATAATCCTTATGTCTGCTTTGTTCAGCTTCTTGGTCACAAGATTGTGAATTCAAGCCCCAGGCTAGGATTCGAATATAAATCCAAACTGACAGTCAAGTGCAGTTTTAAGGGAGTTGTCAATGGTGTTTTCCTCAGGTGAAACATTGAACTAATTAAGTCTATGTGGTTGAAGTGGTGTTTCACTGTTCATTGTTCTATTTGAAGAGCAGAAAATCATTCGAAGAGCTCTGGAAAACCTTCCTCCCTCAGCTAGGTTATTCCATGGGAAGTGCGTTGGGATGGTTCTCAGAAATGTGATGAGGTGCAAAGTCTTTTGAACATAATGGAAAAGTCATGTACAATTATTTTTTAATGTCATAACCTGTTGGGCAGGGGGACTAGCTGGTATAATGGGCATATTCATTTCACCTCTGGAAGCTGCATTTAATTCTAGCCCAGACTGAGGGACGGAGTTTCCTCCTGCAGCTACAAGCATCCTGAATGAAAAGTGTCAAGACAATTTAACGAAACTGCTGTTGAACAGAAGTCCATTGTGCAAAATCTTCTTTAAATTAGCATGATGGCTTCAAAATATCAAAAAATATAGTGCAAGGTACTTCAATAAGGGGCTTTGATCAGATGTCCCAGACTCCATTAATGATATTAATCATAATCATGGGAATAAACTGTATGCTAAAAATAGACATAACTAAGTAGCAATATCTTTCTCCATGTACATATCCAATTTTATTTGAATGTGACATCTTCAACACCCAAATCTGTTATATAATCATGTCTCCTGTTTAAAGTAGTTAAATCTAACCTATCTTTACCACCTTCCTCTTCTAAGTTCAAGTATGTATATATCATATTTCTCTGACCAATTGGAGACTATTTACAATGAAATCCACTGAAATCCTATCACTAACATCATGAACAACATGAAATAAGAGGAGATAGAAAGTGTGTTTAAGATTGTGGCCTGAGCTAAAAAACTGCAATGGCATAAAAAAATTCTTAGCTTCCACATTTCCCATTTTTATCCCTTACCAACAGGATAAAGGCAGCAGCATCGAGCTCTCCCGATAGTTAGCTGAATCAATGAGCAGCTAATCCATACAAAATGGCAAGAACCCAATTGGAGCAAATAGGGTTTTGGGATGCAGTTATGGGAAAACTGATTGAGGCATACTATTTTGTCCTTGTAAAAGACATTGGTCAGATCACACTTGGAATACTGGGCAGAATTTTAATAAAACCGACCTGTGTGCAACACAGGGACTGGCAGCAGGTCAAGAATCCAACTGTTGCTGGAGCGAGTCTTGCTATGGCTGATTAACAAATCACCTACAAATACATGGCATTCAGAGTACAACTAAAAACACATCCAAAAAAAATGTATTTGTATTTCACCTCACTATGCCCTTAGTATTTTACGACCAATGAGTTATGTAAAATTAAGGATCATTATACAAAAAATATGGGAGCCAAATTTGTACAAAACAAGGTCCCTTGAACAACAAATGAATGAATGAGCAGACGATTTGTTGTCGAAATCAGTAAAGGAAGAATGTTGGCCAAGACACCAAGAAAACTCATTTTTTCTTCAAATGGTGCCACGTGTTTTATTTCTTACTTGCCCTGGACAGGCAGGACTTCAGCTTAATGTTTCATCTTTATGACAGGACCCTCAGTACTGAAATGTCGGCCTGAATATGTGCTCAAGTTCTATTAGTGTTCAAGCTACAATGTTTTGATTCAATGGTGGGACTGCTTCCAGCTGAATCAACTGAAAACATCAATATGAATTTAAGGAAAGTGGAGTTGAGGATCATCAGATCAGCCATGATCTCATTGACTGGCAGAGCAGACTCGATGGGTTGAATGGCCTACTGTCTGCACTTCCTGTCTACAAGTCCTTCCTTATTCTTGACAAGATCCTGTCAGAATTTTGTATTGAGGTTTTCCATTATGAATGCCTTTGTTCATCTTTATACTGGAGAGTGCTAATATAAACTTATGGCACTACAATCACACACTCCAGGTGGTGGAACTCAGCCTTGTATCACCAAGCTCCACAACCCATATTACAGAGAAACTCCAAAGCTCCAACTTATTCCACCCACACTGCTTCTCAAGGGCTACACCCACAGCGCTGTTAGGAAGGGAGTTCCAGGAACTTGATCCAGAATCAGTGAAGGAACAGCGTTATAATTCCAAGTCAGAATGGTGTGTGGCTTGGAAGAGAATTTGCAGGTCGTGGTGTTCCTATTCATCTGCTGCCCTTGTCCTTTTAGATAGTAGAGGTCACAGGTTTGGAAGAAGCATTGGTGAGTTACTGCAGTGCATCTTGTATATAGTACACTGTGCTGCCACTTTGCATGGGTAGTAGAGGGAATATATGTTTTAAGATGGTTGACAGGGTGCCAATTAAGTGGACTGCTTTGTCCAGAATGGTGTCATGCTTCTTGAATGTTCCTGCCCTCATCTAAGCAAGTGGAGAATATTCCATCACGCTTCTGAATTGTGCCTTGTCGTTGGTGAATAGGCTTTGGGGAATCAGGAGGTGAATTCCTCACCTCAGAATTCCCTGTATGACCTACTCTTGTAGCCACAGTGTTTAAATGGCTGGTCCAGTTCAGTTTCTGGTCAAAGATAACACCCAAGCTGTTTGATAGTTGGGTATTCAGCAACGGTAATGCCATTGAATGTCATTGGGAGATGATCATTGCCTGGCACTTAGGTGGTGCGAATGTTACTTGCTACTTGTCAGCCCAAGCCTGAATGTTACCTAGGTCATGCTGCACATGGACAAGAACTGCTTCAATATCTGAGGAGTCGCAAATGGTGTTGAATATTGTGCAATCATCAGCGAACATCCCCACTTCTGACCTTCTGATGGAGAAAAGGTCATCGATGAAGCAGCTGAAGATGAATGGGCCTAGGACACTACCCTGAGGAATTCCTGCAGTGATGTCCCAGGAATGAGATGATCGAACTTGAGTGCCTTTGTACGAGGTATGACTCCAACCAGTGGAGGATTTTTCCCCAATTCCCATTGACTTCAGTTTTGCCAGGGCTGCTTGATGCCACACTCAGTCAAATGCTGCCATGATGTAAAGGGCAGTCACTCTCACCTGATGGGATGGTAATTGGCCAGGTTGGATTTGTCCTGCTTTTTGTAGACAGGATGTGATGGAAGGTATTGTTGATAATAAGCACTACTTGATAGCACATAATATCTGCTCACCAGTGCTTGGCTGGAGTCCTGCCAGGCTCACTCAGCTCATTACAGCATTGATCCAAAAACATACAAAGGAGATTAATTCCAGAGGTGAGGTGAGAGCGAATGCCTTTGACAGCAAGACAGCATTTGACAGGGTGTGGCATCAAGGAATCCCTGGTAAAATTGGAATCAGGGGAAAAATATTCCATGGGCTGTAGTCATACCTGGTCAAAGGAAGATAGTTGTAATCATTGGGGGCCACTCTTAGCATCAGGACATCACTGTAGAAGTTCTTCAGGATAGTATCCTAAGCCCAGCCATCTTCAGCTGCTTTGTCAATGCCCTTACATCCATCCTAAGGTCAGAAATGGGGAGGTTCTCTGAAGATTGCAGTGCTCAGTTCCACGTGCAAGATAATGAAGTAGTCCATGCCCACATGCAAAAATAATTGGACAACATTCAGGCTTGGGCTATTAAGTATCAAATAATATTCACACCACACAAGTACCAGGAAATGATCATCTCAAACAAGAGAAAATCTAATCATCTCCCCTAAACATTCAACAGCATTAGCATCACTAAATCCCCCACTGTCATCATCCTGAGGGTTTCCCACCTATTTCTATTAATATTATTTTAAAAATTTATTTCCATTCATTGTTTTATGCCCGCCTTTTAGCCTATTTTGATCTTTTCTCCCACACGGTCGCTTCCCCCCAACCCACCCCCCACTAGGACCATCTGTCACTTGCTCATCCTGCTTTCTACTCTTAATGTCACCATTAATACCTCCTTTAGCCAGTATCATCACCATCAACACCCCTTTGACCTTTTGTTTATGACATCCTTCGCAATCTCTCCTTTTACCTCCACCTATCACTGGCCCTCTATCCAGCTTCACCTGTCCCCCCTCCAACCCCACCCCCCCCCCCACACCCCCCCCACCCCCCCCCCCCACAGCCCCACCCCTCCCCTCTTAAACAGTATATATTTCAGCACATTTTTACTTCTCTTTAGTTCTGAAGAAGAGTCATATGGACTTGAAATGTTAACTCTGTCTTTCTCTCCACAGATGCTGTCAGACCTGCTGAGTTTTTCCAGTAATCTTTGTTTTTGTTTGACTAGAAACTTAACTGGACAGCCACATAAATATTGTGGCTTCAAGGGTAGTTCAGAGGCTGGGAATTCTGTGGCGAGTGACTCATCTCCTGACTCCCCAAAGCCTTTCCATAAGACGACCATAAGATGTAGGATCAGAAGTAAGCCATTCGGCTCGTCAAGTCTGCTCTGCCATTCAATGAGATCATGGCTGATCCGATAATCCTCATCTCCGCTTTTCTGCCTTTTCCCCATAACCCTTGATTCCCTTACTGATTAAAAATCTGTCTACCTCAGCCTTAAATATACTTAATGACCCAGCCTCTACAGCCCCCTGGGGTAAAGAATTCCGCAGATTCACTACCCTCTGAGAGAAGAAATTCCTCTTCAACTCCGTTTTAAATGGGCGCCCCCTTACTCTGGGATCATGCCCTCTGGTCCTAGACTCTCCCACAACAGGAAACATCCACCCTGCCAAGCCCCCTAAGAATTGTATATGTTTCAATAAGGTCACCTCTCATTCTTCTGAACTCCAATGAGTACAGGCCCAACCTACTCAACCTCTCCTCATAAGTAGATCCTTCCATACCTGAGATCAACCTAGTGAACTTTCGCTGGACTGCTTCCAATGGCAGTATATCTTTCCTTAGATAAGGGAATCAGGACTGTTCACAGTATTCTAGTTGTGGTCTAACTAGTGCCTTGTATAGTTTTAGCTAGATGTCCCCATCTTTATACTCCATTCCCTTTGAAATAAAAGTCAACAATCCATTTGCTTTCCCTATTACCTGCTGAACTTGTCTGCCAGCTTTTTATGATTCATGCACAAGGACTCCTAAATCCCTTTCTGCTGCAGCTTTCTGCAGTCTTCCTCCGTTGAAATAATATTCAAATCCTCTATTCATCCTGCCAAAGTGCATAACCTCACATATTCCCAAGTTACACTCCACTTTTACCAAGATTTTGCCCACTCATTAACCTGTCTATATCCCTCTGTAGACTCTTTGTGTCATCCTCATCACTTGCTTCCCATCTATTTTTGTGTCATTTGCAAACTTGCGATAGTACATTCACTTCCCTCATCCAAGTCATTAATATATATTGTAAATAATTGTGGCCCCAGCACTGATCCCTGTGTCACTCCACTAGTTACAGGTTGCCATCCTGAAAATGCCCCCCTTAGCCCAACTCTCTGTCTTCTATTAGTTAGCCAATCCTCTATCCATGCTAATGTACTACCCCCAACGCCATGGGATCTTTTCTTATTAAGTAGCCTTATGTCTGGTACCTTATCGAACGCCTTTTGGAAATCCAAATGTATTACTTCTCCTGGTTCCCCTTTATCTATCCTGCTTGTTACATCCTCAAAGAATTCTAATAAATTTGTCAGGCATGATTTCCCCTTCATGAAGCCATGCTGACTCTGCTTGATTATATTACACATTTCTAAATGCTCTGCCTGCTATTATATCCTTCATAATACACTCTAACATTTTCCCAATAACGAATGTTAAGCTAACTGGCCTACAGTCACCTGTTTTTTTGCCTCCCACCCTTTTTGAATAAGGGTGTTCTACAAGGCACAATTCAGGAGTGTGATGGAATACTGGCCTCTTGCCTGGATGAATGCAACTTCAACAACATTCAAGAAGCTCAACTCCAACCAGGACAAAGCAGCTCATTTGATTGGCACCTCATCCACCACTTTAAACATTCATTCCCTCTACCACCTGTGCAACACAGAAGCAGTGTGTACCATCTACAAGATACACTGCAGCAATTTTCCAAGGAATTTTCCAAATCACCTCCCAAATGCATGAACCGTACTGCCTAGAAAGGCAACAACAGCAAGCACGTTCTTCTCTAAGTCATATACCGTCCTGACTTGGAACTATATTGCCATTCCTTCATTGTCACTGGGTCAAAATGCTGGGACTCTAACAACACTGTAGAATTACTTTCACCACAGGCACTGCAGCAGTTGAGCAAGTTGGCTCGGCACTACCTTCTCAAGGGCAATTAAGGGAAGGTAATAAACTTTGGCCTTGCTGGTGACTCCCACATTCCATGAACAAATAATAAAAAAAGGACACCTACTGTCCACCATCTCAGCCAATAAATTGTGAGTATGTTCCAGGCAGAGATAAGTGGCCAGGGCAGTGACATCGGATTGAGACAAATTACTGTGATGCCACACAGTGACGGGACACAGTTTAGTTCCCCATGGATGTTTGTGAGGAAGTGCTGGAGAGTTTTAATTATGAGGAGAGATTCGATAGACTGGAGTTATTTTCCCTGGAGCAGAGGAGATGAGGGGGGACATGATTGAGGTATATAAAATTATGAGGGGCATAGATAGGGTAGACAGGAAGGAACTTTTCCTCTTGGTGGAGGGATCAATAACCAGGGGACATAGAATTAAGGTAAAGGGCAGGAGGTTTAGAGGGGATGTGAGGAAGAATTTTTTCACCCAGAGGGTGGTGGGAATCTGAAACTCTCTGCCTGAAAGGGTGGGTAGAGGCAGAAACCCTCATAACATTTAAGAAGTAGTTGGATGTGCTCTTGCCATACCATGGCATACAAGGCTATGGGCCTTGTGCTGGAAAATGGGATTAGAATAGTTAGGTACTTGTTTGACCGGTGCAGACTCGATGGGCTGAAGGGCCTTTTACTGTGCTGTAGACCTCTATGACTCTAAGACACTTTGCAGAAGAATGGTAAATCACATGAGAAATAGCTACCACCTCTCACTCGTAGCCTATTGGAAGCCAAAGGCACAGCTTGAAAACAGCTTGCCTACCTTTCTCTCAGCACAAAGTTACTTAGCGTGTCAGCAGTATTCCCTGTATAGGGCAAGAACTTAACAAAAAGAAAGAAACTGCATGTCATTGTTGAAGGGTGTAAACCTCCGCAAAGTTACAAAATCATAGAAGAAAATTTACGATGAACAAGTTGGATAGAGCTCTAAGGTCTTGCACAGTGCATTATCAAGCAACATTTACCACTTTAACAAAATAAATGATCCAAAAAGATTTCATTTGCTTTTCATCATATCAATACTATTCATTCATATGCTTTGCAATGTTACTCTTCTAACGCACACAGCTTTGCCCCACATTCCCCTAGGTATAGGTTGCACTTACATGAGTAAAGCAAAAGGCTGGATGCTTCAGTAAATTATCAATAAAGCTCCATTAACTACTGATTGATTACTTACACTGCATCAGTCAATTCATGACTGCACCCTGACAGGGTAAAAAGCTTCCATCTGTCATAATTTCCATTTGGGCTATTTGAATCCACTCATATTTCTAAACTAATGGGATAAAGCACAGTTAGCAACATAATCCCATATAATCAGGAATGGCAACAAATGAGTTTTCTAAAGATATCAGCCAGAAGGCCTCCAGCCTCAATGCTGCATTGAAGATCTGAAAAAAATGTTTACTTATCCTTTGTGCCTTGCTGCCTGCCCTCTTAGATCCTCCAATCTGAGGGAGAACCAGGTGCAAGCACTAGCACAATTTTTTCAAACACCCCTCCAAATTGGCACTCGCTCACTGGAGCTGGAGGAAAATGAGGGAAGACTCCCTCCACTTCCACTCCATGGCTATCCCATACTTGTGCCTACTTTAGGTGCCAGCAGTCAATGGCGCATGCCAGGGTTCCCAGGAAGTCTCAGCAGTGTAAAGGGAGCGGAGAACCAATAAGCCACGTTGCCATCCCCATTTCCTTTTCCTTGCACCTGGGAACTGAGCATTAAAAAAAAATCCAAAATAAATCTTTACAATGGAAATTTGTAAGTGACCAGAATTGGAATGTTTTAGTGAAGCAATAAAATACCATGACCACTTCAAAATATATTAACCAAGTGTGGATTTCCCCGTTAAGGACTAGATAGATTTCCTTAATACTGAATGTTTGACAATTATCTTATAACATCTTGTGGTGGATGTTTGTAGAACTAAGGTAGGTTTTTGCAGATGAGCAGTGGAGGTGTCTAACTATACAAATAAAAGAGTTTGAAATTGCTTGCTCCATAACAACTAAAAACTTAAATCAGATCTAGATTCAATAGCCTCTGCTCTTAAGCTAGAGCATCAGCGTTGTCCTTCAGTAAACAGAATGTTTGCCCAATTCTGTAAAGTAATCAACATAAGATGGGTGGTGTCTGGGACACACTCTGTAGATAGGAAGCATTCTGGCCCTCATTCAGGACCTGGTATGGTATCAGTGCTGGTCACCTGGTCTCACCAAGTGTACCTGGTCAAAACTAGCAGAAGTGGGGTGCACTTGGGGGTCATGACCAGGATCAGGGCCTGGACACTCGAAGATGAGAAGAGATTGGATTATGTTTAATCTTCTAAAGCAGCCCTCTTTACAAAGGGGTCACACAGTCAATCAGAATCATTTGATGAGTGGTTGGACACTCTCCCAGACTGGCTTGATTCTTTAGCAGAGGGTGCAGTTGATTCACTTCCCCCCGCCCCCCCCAACAGTATTGAAGGCTCACTCCATGAATCCTCACCCTTTGATCCCCCAAGCTTCAGTGGGTGCAAACAGCCTACTTTCACAGAAGCCACTATCCCAGTGTAATTGCTGGGATCATACACCACCCCCACCCCACATTGGATTTTCTGGGCAAAGATCTTTATATTGCTCAGAGGTTATAATTTATTCAGATCCTATTAGTAACACTGAAGGTTTTTTGATATATTGCATCTCTATTCCATTGATCAATGCATTGGGCACATGCATTTTGATGTTATAAATTGACTAGTGATTTGTAACATTACAGCTTCAATGATTTCACACATTGTGTGAGCAACCTGCCCATTTGTACTGCATGCTCATGATATCATATTGCTACCGTCCACCCAACCCACTCCTTGTAATGTTTCTCATGACAATAGTACTCACAAACACACTGTTCCCTTGGTCAGTCTGCAGATAAATGTTGACATTGCTGCCAGGTCAATACATCAGGAGACATGCCTGAACAGTGCAGAATACTCCCATGGTGACTCAGCTCATAACAATAACTTGCATTTATATAGCATCCTTAACATAGTAAACACTGAGAGTGCTTCACAGGGCCATAAGTAGGCATAATTTTGACACCACGCTAAATAGCGAGCTATCAGGAAAGCTGAACAAAAGCTTGGTCAAAGTGGTAGGTTTTAAGAAGTGTTGCAAAGAGGGAGAGAGAGGCGGAGAGGCAGCAGAGGTTTAGGCAGGGAGTTGCTGGTGTGAAACTGAGCCATAGAGAACAGAAAGGTTTTGTAGTTAATGATCTTTGCTGGAGTGACAGTGTGGCCACTGCAATGCGCCTCAGCACTCTTGGGCCGTGGAGTGTGGCAGGGAGGGAGGAAAGAGAGTTGTTCCCAAAGGGAATCATGCTGAAGGACGGGATGTTCGGAAGTCAGCTGGGAACAAGATCAAGCCCAGTTGAGATGCTTTCTGCAGTCAAATATCCTGGCTGACAATTACTGTCCACATAAAGATTGAGCCACTGGGGAGGGCTGCTGATGCCCAGGGAGTGATATGCCAGCATCAGATGGTGCTTTTAGAAAAGGGGAGCAAATTGAAAGGAAAATGAAACAATTTCAGGTCTTTGATGCATATGAAACGAACACCAGTGACCTGATACTGCATTATTTTGGTTTGCCTACATGTCAGATATCATGTGTCTTGCCATTGCAAGCATATTCTTAAGAGGGTTGAACATATTTCCTGTCTCCACACAAAGGTTTTTGTTTAGATTTTGAGCATGAGCGAGCTGTCGTCATGCAGAGGAAGAGATAGCATGAGAAGGGACGGCTGCTGGAGATTTGATTTCAAATCTACAAAGGAAGCGATGGAATGAATTGGCCGAGCCTGGATACTCCTCTTTGTTGGATTTTCGCTTCGAACAAACTCAATCTGGTCACCACGCATCCAACACTGCAGTCTATGTTCACCTGCTACACAACGCTGGCTGCGTTGAATCTACATGAAATCAATTGTGCATTGGTCCTTCCGACTGCAGAAATACAATTGCCCTTTCTAACCAGCTCTGCAGTTTACGCACTTGTTTAAAAGACTGGACTAGCAATAGTGGGTCTGTCTTCCTCGTGTGAATCGAGTGAGACTCCCGACAGAAAACCTCCGAGTGAAAACCCAATTATTCTGTTGTTATTTTGACAAACGCTCCAATGACCTAACTTCTAGGCGTATTTTTAAACAATTAGCGATGGCTTCGAGATTCTGGCGGTCAGCTCGATTCTCAATAATTCAAAGCGCAGGAGGGCGAGAAGAAACAATCACACTGGGACATTGGTGCTAGCAAATAACCCTGAAGCACCAATAACCCGAAAGGCTGCTTAGGTGCCTCTGGGAGGCTCAGCCCTGCGAAGATGTAATCCTGGCCCAACTATGGGTGGTCCCTGTCAATTTTCTGTGTTATTGTAACTTGTTTGTTCATAGCTTTCCAAATTCAGCAAGATCTACAGCCAACTATAGCGATTCTAATACATCACCAGTATATAAATATGTTCGCAGTCATTGCCAATCATCACACACCAATCCTTTCGCCCGTATTGTCTTTGTTCATAGCATCGAACATCAGAACTTCATTGCTGTCAGAAATCACCATTACAAATTATACAAAAAAATCCCACAAAGCCATTTTCTTTTGATTCAGCAACATTTGGGCACCTACCTCATATTTGCTTAAACTAGAGCTCTTTGAGCGCGATTTCTTGCGCAGGTAAACAGAGAAGAACCGCCGTACTGTGAATTTCTTCACGTTCATGTCCATTGCTTCCTTTCTGCTCACAATTTAAAGGAATGTTTAGGTCCAAGAGAAACTTTGCAAGTCACCCCCGCTGCCGTGAACAGTTAATCCGGAATATCGTTCACCTCTAAACCAAGGCGGGCTGGTCTGCAGCACAGCTCAATCCGCCAGCGAGAAGGTAGCGATCCCTGAACAATGGGTGCGAGTAGCTGAGCACTGCATCCTCCTGTCTCGATCTGACCGAGCGGTGCTGAGGAGAGGAGCTGTGTTTTGAGTAGTAGCCTGGCGCGGACTCTGAGGCGCCAGTACAGGTCCACTCACTCACTCACTCATTCACTCAGTTCCACCCGTTGTCTCTGGTCCGGGTCAGTCCCTCAGAAAACACTGCAAGCACAGCAGTCACTGGCAAGTGACAGGTCTCCCTAACCCACCACAGTACATCTGACACCCTGCTTATGTGTTACGGATGCTCCGCTCTCCACTCCTCTGGGACCAAGGAAAGGCAGCCTTCGCCATCTCCCGCGGCATGAGAACCTCGCACAGCAAGATGGAACTCAGTGCTGTCCAAGTGGTCAGCGCTTGTTGGCAGAGAGGCTGTCAGGAGAGGAGTGTGTGTCATCATCTGCACAGCGCTGGCTGCAAACAGCAAATGAGTGAGGTCGAGACTGTAGCCTCTGCAGCAGCAAATCACGCTTCATTTGTCACCACAAACCCCACTGCCTCCAGTAATTTCAGTCCCACGGCTCGATCGAAGTAATCAAAGTTAGCCCCGAATCAGTGCGGCAGTATTCAATTACACATTCAAGGGGGAGAGGTCAGAGCTTTCACTCTAATTCTACTTGCTGTGATTAAAAATCATTTGGTGATGAAATTTAATGTTTAAATATATTTCTTAGCCTGTGATAATCCTAGCCTGCAGGATTATAGGGAGTGACCCACCCTCACTCTTCTAAACCAGGTGTCTGTTACCGTTCTGAACAAGGGAGTTCAGTTGGCAGTGAACAAGAATTTTAATGTATATATCCTACTTCATTCCGAGTTTCCCCTTAAAACTGCAAAATAAACTAAACCCGCCGGGTAGCGCATTGGTGAGCTCACGTAGCACATCATGGGGTGGCAGGACACTCTCCTCTGATCCGCTCAGTGAATCCCAGTAAAGCGGGGCGGGGATACCAGTCAGCATTAATAAAGGCAACACCTCACCTCGTAACAGAAGGTGGTTGTTTCAATCTCCACTCCAGGACTTAAATATAAATAAACACTTGCATTAATATAACACCTTTCACAAACTCAGGGCAACCCAAAGTACCACACAACCATCAAACTTTTGAAGTCTAGGCACTGTTGGAACTTGGATGATGTGGCTGGGAACTTGAGAACTCTCCTGACTTTCCTCCAAAGGCACTCCTACAGCACATTTTACAGCCTCCAAAGAGGGCAGACAAGGCCCTGGTTAAACATCTCATCCATAAGATGGTACCTCCATCAATGCTACATTCACTTAGTACTGGAGTTTCAACCTAGAATTTGTGATGTCTGGTCACATAGCATCTGATTGCGGGCATCTATGAATGTAATATTGTAAAGGTTGGGTTCCACCAGTAACTAATAGCAACTCACTGAAATTGCATCAATGGCTGATAGCAATACAATGAGGTGGAGTTAAGGTAGCAGAAGGAGGTGGAGGTGGTGTAGTGGTATAGTGACCCAGGGTAATGCTCTGGGGAGCTGGGTTCAAATCCCACTGTGGCAGCTGGTGGAATTTGTCCATGAAACCATTATCAATTGTCATTAAAAAAATGAATTAGTGACATTAGGATACTAATGTCCTTTAGGGAAGGAAATCTGCTGTCCTTAACATCCTAGCCTACATGTAACTTGTAATAAATCTCCAGACTCACTCATAGCAATGTGGTTGACTCTTAAATGGGCCTAGCAAGCCATTCAGTCCTGATAGGCAATAAATGTTGGCCCCATCCCATGGACAAATTAAAAAAAAAATCAGCTATGATCTTATTGAAGGGCCAAATGGTCTGCTCCTGCTCCAATTTCATATGATTTTATGTTGTTAACTCATCTTGTAGTAATAAGTGTAACACCCCATTATCCTATTAGTATCAATCCTATAGCTATGATATGCACCATGAAACCATAGCTAGAAATCTCCTGCACTGCATAAGGTGTGGTCAGGTTTCCCAGCCAATGACACTAATAACAAGCCTGATCTCTCTTTCTATCTCTTTAAACTTTGGTTTGAACTCTGGTTCCATGTGAGGGTGTCAACTCTAAGCTTAGAGCTTCAATCAGAGCTGACCTGTATTTGGTCTTGTCACATCATAGAATCATAAGATAGTTCCAGCACAGAAGGAGATCATTCAGCCCATCATGTCTATGTCGGCTCATTGCAAGGGCAATTCAGCCCATCCCACTACCCTGCCTTTCCCCTCTAGCTCTGCAACTTTTTCTCTTCAGGTGCTTGTCCAATTCTCAATTCTATCTGCCTCTAGCACGCTCAGGCACTGCATTCCAGATCATAACCACTCGCTGTGTAAAAAAATCCTCATGTCGCCACTGCCTTGATTCCCAATCACTTTAAATCAGTATCCTCTGATTCTCTGCCCTTATACTAACAGGAACATTTTCTCTCTGTCTACTCTATCTAGACCCCCCTCATGAATTTGAACACCTCTATCAAACCTCCTCACTACTTTCTCTTCTCTAAGAAGAAAAATGCCAGTTGTTTTTTCTTACAATTTAGCCAAATAACTGAAGAGCCTCATCCCTTGAACTGTTAGCATGAATCTTTTCTGCATCCTTTATAAAGCCTTCACATCCTTCCTAAAGTGCAGTGTCCCGAATTGGACACAATACTCCAGTTGAGGCTAAACCAGTTTTATATATGTTCATCATAATTTCCTTGCTTTTGTACTCTATGCCTCCATTTATATAACCCAAATCCCATATGCCTTATTTACCACTTTTAACAATTTATGTACATAAATCCCTAAGTCTCTCTGCAACTGCAACTTTTAAAATTGTATCCTTTATTTTATATTGCCTCTCTTCACTCTTCAAAATATATTACTTCACAGTTTTCTGTATTGAAATTCATCTGCCATGTGTCTGCCCATTCCACCAGTCTGTCTAAGTCCTGTTGAAGTTTATCATTATCCACTTCCATGCTCACAATACTTCCATATTTTATGGCATCTGCAAATTTTGAAATTGTGCCATGTATACCCAAGTCCTGGTCATTAGCATATATCAAGAAAAGCAATGGTTCTAGTAATGACCTCTGGGGAACGCCACTGTATACTTTCCTCCAGTCTAAAAAAACAACCATTCACCATTAGACCCTGTTCCTCGCCATTCAGCCCACTTTGAATCTATGCTGCGGCTGTTCATTTTATTTTCTGGGCTTCAATTTTGCAGGAAAACCTATAACGTGGCACTTTATCAAACACTGTTTGGAAATCCGTGTGCACCACAACAACCACATTAACTTTGTCAACCCTCTCTGTTATCTAATCAAAACCTGTACTATTCCATACTTATCCAAGTGACTGCTAATTTTGTCTCAGATTATCATTTCTAAAAGCTTTCCACCATTGAAGTTAAACTGGCTGGCCTGTATTGCTGGGTTTATCCTTACATCCTTTTATGAGCAAGAGTGTAACATTTGCAATTCTCCAGTCCACTGGCACCATTCTCCCCATCCCCACACCCCCACCCACCTATATCTATAGAAGATTGGAACATTATGGCCAGTGCATATGCAACTTCCACCCTTACTTCCCTTTGCATCCTTGGATGCATTCCATCCAGTCCTGGTGACTTATCAACTTTAAGTACAACCATCCTTTATAATACCTCCTCTTTATCAATTGTTAGCCCATCCAACATCTCATACTTGATTCTTCACTATGACTTGAGTAGCATTTTCTCCCTTGGACAGATGTAAATGAGTCATTTAGTACCTTAGCCCTGCCCTTTGCATTCATGCATAGATCCCTTTTTGGTCCTCAATCGACTCCATCATCCTCTTACTGCATGTTTACTATTTCTATGTCTATAGAAGGTTTTTAGATTCCTTTTTATGTTAGTTGCCAGTCTCTTCTCATACTCTCTCTTATTTCTTCTTTCACTTCCCCACTGAAATTTTTAGATTCAGCCTGGTTCCCACTTGTATTGTCAACTTGACATCAGCCATACACATCCTTTTTCTGCTTCATCTTACTCTCTATCTTGTTTTCCATCCAGGGAACTCTGGCTTTGTTTGTTCTGCCTTGCCCCCTTGTGGGGATGTACCTCGACTACACCTGAACCATCTCCTCCTTAAAGGAAGCCCATTGTCTCTTTACAGTTTTGCCTGCCAATTTTTGACTCCAATTTAACTGGAACAGATTTGTTCTCACTCCACTGAAATTGGCCCTCCTACATTTATGTATTTTTACTTTGGATTTCTCCTTGTCCTTTTCCATAGCCAACCTAAACCTTATGATCTGCTCACAGTTCCCTAAATGTCCTCCGTGCTGACACTTGATCACTTGATCATTCTGATTCCTCAGAACCAGATCCAGCAATGTATCCTTCCATATTGGTCTGGAAACATTGATCAAGTAAATCTTTCAAAACAGTCCAGCTGTGAATGACCTAAACCAAACTGACAGATTGCACACGCGGTAGCGGACTCAGTATTTGGGATTTCTTACAGGACATTTAATCCTGGGACCAGGAATCAGGGGAATTGAGGTTAGAGTGGTGAGGGGAAGTGAAGGAGACTAAGGAATGGAGTGGGTCAGAGGCACAGTAGTTCCTGCAGAGCTCTAAACAGCAGAAAGGAGTAGTGAGTACAGTGTATGAGTGAAAATTAGTGACTTTACTGTGGGTAACAAGTATTGTCTCCTCAGGCAGTACCAACATTTCTAAACCACTGCCTTGGCTCAGACTTAATGAAAGTAAGTTTTCATAGAATTATAAAAATTACTGCACAGGAGGAGGCCATTAAATCCTCTGTGTCTGCACAGCTGCTGCTCTGTCTGGTAACCCCGTTCCCCTCAGATCATTTTATATTCCTTGTTTTAAAATATTTATCCCATTCCCTTTAAAAGACACTCTTGTTTCTGCATCAATAATTTCCTTTGATGGAGCATCCCAAGACCTCAGCCTTCAGTTCAAAAATCTTCCTTCTCCCTTGGTTCTTCCAATGAAAATCCTCTGTCTCTGTCCCCTTGTTGTTCATTCATCCACGAGTGGAAATATATTTCACCTGTTCCCCTTTCCTGGATTCCAGCACAGATTGGCTGCTGCCTTTGCATACACGTTAACAATGATAGCACTTCAAAAAATAATTACTTGATTTCAACGCACCTTGAGATGTACTGAGGTCATGAAAGATGCAAAAATAACTTCAAGATTTTTGTTTCTTTTATACAGCAAGATTCTTTATTTTCTTTCAATCTAAACCAGTCAAGGCCTCTTTCTGCTTGGCAGCTTCAGTCAGATAATTTAGGCTGTCCCACATGGCTTCTTGTGTGGAACATTTTCATTTTCACTGCCACTAAACTCTCATTCCTCTTCCCTCAAATATTAGCTTGACATAAATTGCCATTTAGGAACAATTAGCACAAAGCTTTTTTTATATATATTCACTCTCAAAATATGGGCATCATTGAGTTATGCATGCATTTATTTTCCATCCTTACTTGCCCCAGAGAAGTGGTGATCCATCTACTTGAACTACTGCAGTCCATGTGATGAAGGTGCTCCCATAGTGCTGGTAGGTTGGCAGTTCCAGGATTTTGACCCAACAACAATGAAGAAATGGGAATCTATTCCTAATGTTGGATTTTCATAAAGGAGATGGCTGTCGGGAATTAGGAAAGTTTCCGACTCTGCAAACACATCTCCATTAAGGAGGCTCCAGCCTGTCATATTAAGGTTTTGGGGAGATGGGACAGGATGGAGTTGGACCACCACCCCCCAGCCCCCCCACCTGCTTACAGAGGCAGGCATGGGTGGCAATAGAGATGGCTGGATGGCAAGGCTGGCAGGTTAGAAGGCCCCTCTCCCCTTACTGGGACATCAGGCCAGTTGTAATCATGAATGTTAGGCCCTCAAGCCCTCACCCCTCACTGCCCCCTCAACTACCCTCTATACCTTCTCTATACACCCATATCTCCCTTGCCTCCTCCATGTCCCCATATCTCCAATGTCCCCATCTCCCATGGTCCCTCAGTGTCCCCATGCATCATCTATCCCCACTCTCCCAGTATCTATGATGTGCAGAACCAATGAGCCAATGGCAAATCTGGCCAGTCTTTGAAATGCTCATAAAACTGACAAAATCAGTAGTGTTTTTGAAAATCTACATGGAAAAACTATTCAGTTTATAACTTCGAAAAATGTGGCAATCAGTGACAGCCATTGGTGCAATCAATTACAAAGAGGTTTTATCCACTTCACACCTCTCAATCCTGTGTAAATAAACACCTAGGCATTATAAATACAAAAGCTGTAATTATGAAATATGTACAGAATGTGGGGCAGAATTTTGCTGTTGGTGAGCAGGGGGCTGGACCTGCTCACCAACATGTAAAATGATGTGGAATGACATCGGGTGGAACCCCCGATGTCATCCTGCCCCATTTAAATTCTCAGGAAGGCGGGGCTGCAGCAAAATCAGCCGTGGGCCCGCCGACCTGTCAATGGCCAATTGAGGCCATTGACAGGATCATTTAAACAATTAAAGGACCTGCCCATCCAACCTTAAGGTTGGTGGCCAGGCCAGGAGTCCCAGCAGCAAATAGGGAAAACATGAAACCTCATCTACAGGCGGGATGAGGTTTCATGCAGGTTGTTAAAAATTTTAATAAAGTTAACCTGTAAATTATGAACATGTCCAATCTCATGTGACATTGTCACATGAGGGGGACATGTTAGGGAATTATTTTTTTCTATTTTTAATATTGTTCAAAATGGAAGCGATCTCCCTGAGGCAGCAATTAGCCTCAGGGAGATGTGCGCTCTTTCATGCACATGTGCGAAAGAGCGCACTCTCGCTTTTAGGGAATCCCCCGCACCCGCACAGGCAGTGTGGGGATCGGCTCCCCACCCGCCAGAGATTGGGTCAGGCTCACCCGCCCAACAGGCAGAAAATTCTGCCCGTAATGTTATTTGTTTAAATATTTTTGATCATAAGAACTTGCTGTATTTCAAAACTATTGTAAATAAACCTTCACAATGGTAAAGCTTTCTTTTTCCCAAGGAAAATCTGTGCTTTCAATGTTTGTATTTTTTTAAGGCAGACCCTAACTGAAAACAGAAACTGAAAACAAAAACTGGAAAGGGAAACAACAAAGGAAACAGAGAGAGGAAACTGACCCTCCCAGTTTCGAAGGAGACAAAAACTGAAACTGATATTTGGAAACAAAACATCTAGGCAGATTGAAATTAGTTGAGGCTATATAGAGGGATGCAGAGCCATCCAAGCTCAGCAGTAGCAGTTAATGAGTCCAGTGGTGCAGTGCAGGCAAGCTGAAAAAGACAGAGGCCAAGTCCAGAAACTGAGAATAAGTTTCTGCAGCTGTTTCTGTTACTTGAAGATAACATTGGTGGAGGTATGCTATCTGGGCCGAGTTGAGGTGGTTCTTCAGACAAATGAGTCATTTGTGGTGAAGACATGCCCATGGGACTTGGGCTGTTGGCTAGGGATCAGGCCAAGTCCTAGAAGAAGAGAGGCTGAAATTCATTGTGAAGAAAGCAGAGTTTTCAAGGACTTTATGACTAATATTGATGACATTTAGGTTGTGTGGACTGCTGAGCCAATTTGTAAGATCGGTCTTAGTTGTATCTGTCATTTCATGTGTAATATATAGCTTATAATCGATGACAATTTTCCTGTTAATTCATGTTTAACTTAGTTGATACTTGATGTCAGAGTATAGGATGTTATCTAAGATAATATGTAGTGTTTGATTTGTTTGACTCCTGTATAGTAAAAATTCTTGTTTTAAACTGTGGAATCTTGTGGTTTCACACTCTTCGTAAATAACTAGGATTTCAGATTTCTTTAAAAAAAGACTGGTTTCTACTGAGGCATTAACACTATGTTATTTAACTGCTAATACTTTCAGAGAGTCACTGCCCAAACTCCTGGTTCTGTACCATCTGCTCCCTGACTGTTTTATTGGAACTATCTTCTGTGGCTCCTCTTAATGTTTAAAAATGGGGCACAGAAGCAGGTGAAATGTGTTTACATTCTCACACATGTACCACTCATTGTGTACACGGGCTGATGTTTCACTGAGTACTCCAAACGGACTCAAAGTGGAAACCAAACAGGCTGGTAGCCATCACGTTACCATGTGAAGTCTGCCAGTGGGGATTATGCATGTACAAATTAGGAACAAAACTTATGAAAAGGGTGTTTGATTTGTTCTGGATTCTCCTGTTTGCCACAAAAAACAAGGCAAAAGGCTGTTGGAATTCATAAATGTTGCCGCATTCATTGCTCTTTAAGGTTGCTAGCCTTGTTTGAAAGCATCAGCCTATTTTGGAATAGGATTACTAATTCCTGTAGATCAACTTTAATTATTGCAATTTGAGAGTATTGGGAAGGTCACTGCAAAGGCTAAAGTACTTTATAACTAAGGGAACACTGGTGTATGAGACACAATCTGTTGTTCCAGCACAATCCAAAGTTCACACTCAGATTTTCAATCAACATAAAGTAGTTTTACTATAATAGGAATGTTGTACAGTTCAGTTATACAGAAGGCTGAATGTATTGATGGCAAAACACTAGGGGGAGCACTTCTCACTTATATGCTGATGGAGTATTTGGCAAGTTGGCACGTTTTGATGACATCATCGCCTTACCTGTGTTGCACAGTCCAAAGTTTTCAGTAGTTCAGAAAGCAGACTCAGGCAATTGAATGTTATCTTTTTATTTGTTAACTTTTTTTCACCAACTATCTGTGTCAGTATTTCCCATAACCCCCTCTCCCTTGGAGGCAGGAGAAAGGCTTCCAGCGTAATAACCTGACCATATGACAGGAGACTGCATCCATGGTGAGCACAGCAGGGGAATACCATCATTCGTGGATCCAGTGCCACAAGCAGTTGTATGACCTGCTGCAGTCCAGAAGGGCGAGTTGTTTCGGAGAAACACACACATGCCTCTGTGATGGTGACAGTTGAATGCTGCACCAGCTGGAGCACACTTGGCACAGACCTCCCCTATAACATGGACAGGAGTACAGCCAAGGCACTCATATAGGTCCAAGCAGTTATTGGGTGACATGTGAATGCCCACTGTGATCCATCGCCACATTGTTGATCTTTTTTCCCGCTATACAGGATAGAATGGGCATACATCATTCTACATTTCAGTGCTTCCCAAATTATTTTCCAATGTGACCCCATTGAATCTCTTGAAAATTAATGTGATCCCAGATGCCAGCAAAAGCAAAACAGCAATAAAACAGCATAATAACATTCAGTATATAATTATTAAAGTTTGCACATTATAGATCAACTTGTAATACATGATATAAATATGAACATCTGGGTTTTTAAAGGAGTTTGTAAAAATGTTATTTTTTATGTACTTATGTAGGTTTCAATCAAACTCTTCAAATTCCCCAGTGACGAAAGACTCAGTAAAGCCCTTCTCCCCCCATCTCCCCCCCACCCACACACACTGTAATCAACACCTTTCCCCTCACCATGCACGCACACACAGTAATCATCCCCTCTATCCCTACACAGTAATCAGCCTCTCTCCCCAAACACACAGTAATCAGCCCCTTTCTGCCAATACATAAAAATCAGTCCCTCTTCCAAGCCACCGCCCCCAATTCCCACAGAGTTGTTAGCCCGGGGTCCAAGTCCCAGAATCTTAAGAAACAAACACCAAAGCTTGTGCAAAATGTTAAACGTGTTTGTCTCATGTCCTAGAATAGTCTGATGTGCAATTTATTCATATAAAAATATATAGGCATTGTTTCCTACTTTTTATCTCAGTTCTCATTATCAATAGTTCTTTCGAGAAAAACAATTTTTTTTGTTCCTGACACATTAATGAGTTAGATTGGCCATCTCAAATGATCAATCAAAAACAGTTGAAATTACGGTCAATGAATTGCCTTGTTTATCAATGCAAGTCGCCCTCCACATTACCCATATGTACATTGATTCTACTTGATTCCCCAAAATGATTTCAGCTTCACTAGTAGCAATAAAGACAGTTAATTAATCATCACTCCTTGAGAGGCAGAACAGCATTGAGAAATCGTAATTACAGTAGCCAAGATTATTCAGTATGCCTATGTTGGTACTAAATTGGATCTAATTGCTCCAATACAAATCCCCACACCCATCACCCAACAATCCCAGCCCACCATCTCCTCACTCTTTCCTTATTCCCTACAAAATTTACCTTAACATCATCTAAATTCTTCTCAAATATCAATAGCTTCTTGAGCTAATGCATTTTAAATTCTAATCATCCTTTGCTGTGCAACAGGCAGATAGGTGCAGAAACAGGTGTCTGAGGCAGCCATGCAGTTTCCAAGCTCAGCCACATGACCTCCCAGATTTTCCTACACTCAGCCAATGACTGAGTTACACTCGTCTGCACCAGTCAGCACACAGACATCCATTTGTCACTCAAAGTACTTCCGACAGGTTAAAGAGCATTTGGGACACACAGTCCACCTCTTTGCTGTTTAGCAGCAGGTAGCAAGTCCGGGACTGTCCCACCAGAGTCTCCTCTCCAGAGTTGCCATTGCTACCTCAGAGGAGGGGGAGTTTGTCATCACAGGAGCTACTTCTGCAACCCCACTGGGGGTCACATCCCACAGTTTGGGAACCACTGGTTTAAACAGAGAAGATATTTCCATCTGTTTGTGTCCAAAAGCAGAAGGTGATAAATATAAGATAGTTATGAAAACATCTAATATGGAATTGAGTGGTTGGGGAGGGTTTAAACTAAAATGGCAGGGGGGTGGGATCCTATGCAAGGAGTTAGAGGAAGAGGAATCAAAGACAAGAACAAAAGACAGAAAGGGGAATAAGGAAAGTGATAGGTAGAGAATCAAGGGCTAGAATCAAACAGGGCCTCAATGAAAAATAATGGGAATGGGATAAGTAATGTTAAAAAGACAAGCCTTAAGGCTTTGTGCCTTAACGCAAGGAGCATTTGCAATAAAGTGGATAAATTAACTGCGCAAAAAGACGCAAACAGGTATGATATAGTCGGGATTACGGAGACATGGCTGCAGGGTAACGAGGGATGGGAACTGAACATCCAGGGGTCTTCAGTATTTAGGAAGGACAGACAAAGAAGAAAAGGTGGTGGAGTTGCTTTGCTGGTTGAAGAGGAAATTAACACAATAGTGAGGAAAGATATTAGCTCCGATAATGTGGAATCTGTATGGGTAGAGCTGAGAAGCACCAAGGGGCAAAAAATATTAGTGGGGGTTGTATATAGACCCCCAAACTGTAGTGGTGATGTTGGGAATAGCATTAAACAGGAAATTAGAGACTCATGCAATAAAGGAACATCTGTAATTATGGGTGACTTTAATCGGCATATAGATTGGGCAAATCAAATTAGTAACAAAATCGTAGTGGAGGAATTCCTGGAGTGTATACGGGCTGGTTTTCTGGACCACTATTTTGAAGAACCAACTAGAGAAAAGACCATCCTAGACTGGGTTTTGTGTACTGAGAAAGGAATAAATGGCAATCCAGTTGTGCGAGGCCCCTTGGGGATGAGTGACCATAATACGATAAAATTCTTAATCAAGATGGAGAGTGAAGTAGTTCATTCTGAGACTAGGGTCCTGAATCTTAATAAAGGAAACTACGATGGTATGAGTTGCAATTTCGCTATGAAGGATTGGGAAACGTTGCGTAAAGGGATGATGGTGGATAGGCAATGGCAAATGTTCAAAGAGCGCATGGGTGAACTGCAACAATTATTTATTCCTGTTTGGGGCAAAACTAAAATAGGAAAGGTGGCCAAATCATGACTTACAAAGGAAATTAGAGATAGTATTAGGTCCATGGAAGAGGCATACAAATTGGCCAGAAAAATCAACAGACCCAAGGATTGGGAACACTTTAGAATTCAGCAAAGGAGGACCAGGGATTGATTAAGAAGGGGAAAATAGTGTACAAGAGTAAGCTTGCGGGGAACATAAAAGCTGACTGTAAAGGTTTCTATCGGTATGTGAAGAGGAAAAGATTGGTGAGGACAAATGCAGGTCCCTTACAGTCAGAAACAGGGGAATTTAAAATGGGGAACAAAGAAATGGCTGACCAACTAAATACATACTTTGGTCCTGTCTTCATAAAGGAGGACACAAATAACATACCAGAAAAGTTGGGGAACACAGGGTTTAGTGAGTGGGAGGAACTGAATGAAATCAGTATTAATAGGGAAATGGTGTTGGAGAAATTGATGGGTTTGAAGTCCGATAAATCCCGAGGGTCTGTTAATCTACATCCCAGAGTACTTAAGGAAGTGGCCCTAGAAATAATCGATGCATTGGTGGTCATCTTCTGAAATTCTATAGACTCTGGAACAGTTCCTACAGATTGGAGAGTAGCTAACGTAACCCCACTATTTAAAAAGGAGGCACAGAGAAAACAGGGATTTGTTGGTAGTGGGGAAAATTCTAGAGCCCATTATAAAAGATTTAATAGCTGAGCACTTGGAAAACAGTGGCAGAATTGGACAGAGTCAGTATGGATTTACGAAAGGGAAATCATGCTTGACAAATCTACTGGAATTTTTCCAAGATGTAACCAGTAGAGTTGATGAGGGGGAGCCAGTGGATGTGGTTTATTTGGACTTTCAGAAGGCTTTTGACAAAATCCCACAAAAGAGATTAACGTGTAAAATTAAAGCGCATGGCATTGAGGGTAGTGTATTGGGATGGATAGAAAACAGGTTGGCAGACAGGAAACAAAGAGTAGGAATAAACGGGTCTTTTTCCAAATGGCAGGCAGTGATTAGTGGGGTACCGTAGGGATCGGTGCTGGGACCCCAGCTATTCACAATATATATTAATGATTTAGATGAGGGAACTAAATGTAATATCTCCAAATTTGCAGATGACACAAAGCTGGGTGGGAGGGTGAACTGTGAGGAGGATGCAGAGATGTTTCAGTCTGATTTGGATAAGCTGAGTGAGTGGGCAAATGCATGGCAGATGCAGTATAATGTGGATAAATGTGAGGTTATCCACTTTGGTAGCAAAAACAGGAAGGCAGATTATTATCTGAATGGCTATAAATTGAGAGAGGGGAATGTGCAACAAGACTTGGGTGTCCTCGTACACCAGTCGCTGAAGGTAAGCATGCAGGTGCAGCAGGCGGTAAAGAAGGCAAATGGTATGTTGGCCTTCATAGCGAGAGAATTTGAGTACGGGAACAGGGATGTCTTGCTGCAATTATACAGGGCCTTGGTGAGACCACACTTGGAATATTGTGTACAGTTTTGATCTCCTTATCTGAGGAAGGATGTTCTTGCTACAGAGGGAGTGCAGAGAAGGATTACGAGACTGATTCCTGGGATGGCAGGACTGACATATGAGGAGGGATTGAGTCAGTTAGGATTATATGCCCTGGAGTTCAGAAGAATGAGGGGGGATCTCATAAAAACCTATAAAATTCTAACAGGACTAGACAGGGTAGATGCAGGAAGGATGTTCCCAATAGTGGGGGAATCCAGAACCAGGGGTCACAGTCTGAGGATACGGGGTAGACCATTTAGGACTGAGATGAGAAGAAATTTCTTCACCCAGAGAATGGTGAGCCTGTGGAACTTGCTACCCTAGAAAGTAGTTGAGGCCAAAGTATTGCATCTGTTCAAGAAGGATTTAGATATAGCTTTTGGGGCAAAAGGGATCAAAGAATATGGGGAGAAAGTGGGAGCAGGTTATTGAGTTGGATGATCAGCCATGATCATAATGAATGGCGGAGCAGACTCAAAGGGCTAAATGGCCTACTGCTGCTCCTATTTTCTATGTTCCTATGGAATTCAGGAGAAATTTCTTTACCCAAAATATGGTAAGAATGTTGAACACACCATCACAAGGAGTGTTGAGGTGATTAAAATAGATTATTTTGTGGGCAAACTGGATAAGAACATGAGTGAATAAAGAATAGCAGGAGATGCACATCGGGTTAGATGAAGAGGTGTGGGAGAAGATCATGAGGACCATAAATGCCAGCATAGACCAGATGGGCCGAATGACCTGTTTCTATGCTGCTGACTCTAAGGCCCGATATTAACTTGAAGGCAACTTCCAAGCAATAGGGTGATCCAGACACCAACTCAAAGGATCAGAATCTGCAATTGCAGTCAGATTAAAGCAATTTTATTTAAACTTCCAAATTTTGTCTCTCTAAGCTATACAGTTGATGTAATGTGCACCTGCATAACATGATGGACAATGCGCAACTGGAAATCTGAGGTTCATGATAGACGGTAGACATTGAGCAAAGATAACACTTAGATTCATTGGGCATCACTGGATGTACTGATGGGTTCAGTCAAGAGCAGGAACGACATACTTTCTCCAGCAATAGAAGGAAAAAAGCTAAGGCTCTCACCAAGATGGCATGGTCAGAAGTAACTAAGGAGATGAGCAGCAAGACTATTGAAAGGAAATAAACTGAAAGCAGAACAGAGGGGGATGCAGAGAAAGAAAGGGGGAAAACGTAAGTGGTGTACAAACACTTGAAGCAGATGTCAGTCCAATGTGTACAATAAGACATTTTTCTGACATACTGTCTTTCACTTGTCTTAGGTGTTAAGATATAAGTTAAATCATCTTTAACCCATTTGAATATTGTGCTAATGTTGGAAATTGGACTAACTCACCTAGGGTCTGTGCATGAATAAATTATAGAATTATAAAAAAGGTTATAGCACAGGATGAGACCATTCAATCCATTGTGTCTATGCTGGCTCTCTGCAAGAACCACACCTAGTCCCATTGCCCCGCCTTTCCCCGTATCTCTTAGTAGATTTCACAATCATTGTGGCCACACCCTGATGTCTTTCACATGGCACAGTTTCTCATCAGCTTTACTAATTCTTTTCCACTCACATTTCTTGCTTCACTATTTAATTCTGTTTAATTCAGCTCCAACCTTATTGCTATGTATTGTAGTGCTTGACCACACCACCTTTCATCCAGTTTCAGGAAAACAAGTGCTGGTCATCTGTTACTATTCTTAGTTTAAAACTTCTTTTCACAATAATTTCCCGGTCAAATGCCTTCTTGGAGAATGTTATCTTTCATGTAAATTTTCCCCTCAGTGGAAATTATTCTGTATGTAACTCCTTGCTTGGTGTGTGTTATCCTCTATGTAATCTTTCTCAGTATATATTGTTTTCTATGTATTTTCCTTCTCTGTGCTTACTTATCCACGTAATTCCCTCTTTCAGTATGTGTCATTTTCCCTCTTTCATTTTATGCTGAATATATGACCCCCTCCTTGATGCATGTCATCACATATGACTTCATGTGCTATATATTAAATCATATGAAAACAAACATATGAAAAATTGTATGATGCTAAATTTTCTAAATTTTAAAACACCAGCCATTTGTCAAAATCTATTCAGTGACAGGAAAATCACCAATTTGGTTAAGACCTTATGAAAAGAAAATGGGCCCCAATGTTAAGATGAAGGATGAAGCAGCACATTAAAGAAAAATTGCTGAAGCGTTAAATGTTAACAGATTGATATAACACCCTACTACTGAATGATGTGCTTAATTATTCAGTACTTTTATCCATTTGAGGAGATGCCTCCAATGGAACATTCTAAATGAGTTTATGATTAATAATTTAAATACAACAGATGATTAGCTTTTCAGAAAATTATTTCTGTACTAATTCCAATTTATATCTACACATCACTGTTTACAGCTCACTGTAGCTCACAGTTCAATATTTCTTGCGACCCTGATCTCACCACATTCACCCCTCATCCCAAACCCCCTTTGACATCCCTGTGTCTCAGCATTTTAACTCTCAGTCTCAACTCCCTGACTTCATCATTTTAAAGGCCCCCGATCCTGCTCTCACTCCTTGTCTCACCATTTTAACTACAGCTAACTTTCCTGTTTCTCATCTTAACCCTGCAATCCCGCTCCCACCTCCTTGTGTTCCACCAGTTTAACTCTCCCTCCCAATCTTGTTCTCACCCCTTGTGTCTCACCTTTTTAATCCCCCTCCCAATTGCATTCTGACTTCAATGTATCTCACCACTTTGTTCCCCCACCTTCCACCCTGCCCAGGCCTCAAAAGTACTCCGACCTTCCTTTCTTTAATCTACCACATTATTCCAAACAACATGAAAACAAGAATCAGGAACTGGGTGCAATTTTCTGCTCTGGAGACCAAGTTCAGTGGCAGGTGTTAAAGATGAGCAGCGTGGCAAGTTTCCATGTCAGAGCGTCTTCCTTTCAGCTCATTATATATGCATGAACTTAAAGCACATTGTATCTTGTGGTGGGGCGGGCTGGGATTCAACCACCCACCATTACCTCATCAGCCCATCTTTGTGGGCACCATATTTAAACTGCACTTGCACACACCTTCACTCTCTGCAGCCCAGGATTGGTTGTGGCCAACATCAGAATGGCCCCAAAAAGAATGAAGAACAGAGCTCCGAAGTTCAGTGACAGCGCTCTGGCGGCACTCCTCAAGCTGTCAAGGACCGGCGGGAGATAGTTGTCTCCCATTATTGGAGCTGGAGGTCCACACACCTCACCACAAACGACAGGCAGGAGGTTGTCAGTGCGATCAGCGCTATTGCGCCACAGAATAAATCCATCATATAATACGGAAAGAGGATGAATGACCTTATCCACTCTGCCAGGGTAAGTCCACCTTCGTGTCACTCTCGACTCACTCTCACAAGCCCAGGCTTTTGCCGGGTTACAGTCCACAGGGATCTCACACAATACCAGCACATTGGATATCACCACTGATACTCTCATACACACTTTTACATCTTCATCTTTTGTCACATCCTGAACAAGAATTTAAAACCTAACCAGTCTTAACACCTCCAGCCAACTTGCAAAGGAACCTCATTTGGAATTTGTAAGGTCAAATGTGCTTTGCCTGGTGTCAATTTGATGTCTATGGGTTAAGGTTGCTTTAGTGGAGATTTATCTGGGGGTGATTAATTTGGGGATTCGTTAGAAGTTATTATAGTAGTAATTTGTAGCCATGTTAAATTAAAAATTTTTATGGGGTATGTGGAACGTTCCTTGTTCCAGTCCTACTCCGGCCCCCTCCCACAAATCTTTCTTCGTACATCGATGATTGCTTCGGTGCTACTTCATGCTCTCGTCTGGACCTGGAAAAATTTATTGATTTTGCTTCCAATTTCCACCTCTCCATCATTTTCACATGGTCCATCTCTGACACTTCCCTTCCCTTCCTTGACCTCTCTGTCTCAATCTCTGGTGATAGACTGTCCACCAATATCTATCACAAGCCTACCGACTCGCACAGCTACCTCGACTCCAGCTCCTCACATCCTGCTTCCTGTAAGAACTCCATCCCGTTCTCTCAGTTCCTTCGCCTCTGTCGCATCTGTTCTGATGATGCCACTCTCAAAAACAGTTCCTCTGACATGTCTTCCTTCTTCCTTAACCGAGGTTTTCCACCCACAGTGGTTGACAGGACCCTCACCCGTGTCCAGCTCATCTCCCGCACATCCGCCCTCACACCTTCCTCTCCCTCCCAGAAACATGATAGGGTCCCCCATGTTCTCACTTATCACCCCACCAGCCTCTGCATTCAAAGGATCATCCTCTGCCATTTCTGCCAACTCCAGTATGATGCCACCACCAAATATATCTTCCCTTCACCCTCCCCGGCGGCATTCTGCAGGGATCATTCCCTCCGCGAAACCCTGGTCCATTCCTCCATCCCACACCTCAACCACCTCCCACGGCACCTTCCTATTCAACTGCAGAAGGTGCAACACCTGCCCCTTGACTTCCCCTCTCCTCACTGTCCAAGGGCCCAAACACTCCTTTCAAGTGAAGCAGCATTTCACTTGCAGTTCCCTCAATTCAGTCTTCTGCATTCGTTGCTCCCAATGCGGTCTCCTCTACATTGGAGAGACCAAACGCAGACTGGGTGACCGCTTGCAGAACACCTTCGGTCTGTCTGCAAGCATTACCCAGACCTCCCTGTCGCTTGCCATTTCAACATACCAAGCTGCTCTCATGCCCACATGTCCGTCCTTGGCCTGCTGCAATGTTCCAGTGAAACTCAACGCAAACTGGAGGAATAGCACCTCATCTTCCGACTAGGCACTCTACAGTCTTCCGGACTGAATATTGAGTTCAACAATTTTAGATCATGAACACTCTCCTCCATCCACACCCCGTTTCCAATACCCCCCCTTTTTTTCCAATAATTTATATAGATTTTTCTTTTCCCACCTATTTCCATTATTTTTAAATGTATTTCCATCCATTGTTTTATCTCTACCTTTTAGCCTATTTCAATTCCTTCACCCCACCTCCACTAGGGCTATCTGTACCTTGCTTGTCCTGCTTTCTACCCTTAATTAGCACATTCCTCAGATAATATCACCACCTTCAACGCCTCTTTGTCCTTTTGTCTATGACATCATTTGGCTATCTCCACCTATCACTGGCCCTCTATCTAGCTCTACTTGTCCCACCCCCCCTTAAACCAGCTTATATTTCACCTGTCTTCTATTTTTACTTAGTTCTGTTGAAGAGTCATACGGACTCGAAATGTTAACTGTGTTCCTCTCCGCAGATGCTGCCAGACCTGCTGAGTTTCTCCAGGTATTTTTATTTTTGTTTTGGATTTCCAGCATCGCAGCTTTTTTCCTTTTATCTTAGTGTTTAATTGACTGCCAGTTCTCTTCAAGGAATGCCTAACTTGAAGAAGTATTGCTCTTCTCTCCGACAGGATTTCCGTATCTCTCTTTTGCCTTGTTCACCTTCATTGCTTTCCATTTCTCTCATGGTGTTTGACAAGGTGTTTACTAAAACCCACTTCCACAGCCATATTTCGTTCCTCAGTGACTGTCTCCGTATCTGACTTACCCCACGTGGATTTCAACTAAAGTTGCATCCCTCATGTTTTGAACCCACCCAAGATTACAGGTATCTCCGGGACTAACAACACTCCTCGGACTGCTGTTTCCGTCACATTCTGAGATCCACACTCAGTGCCATGCACCGCCACATGAACACACTCAACCTCTCCCTCCAACAGCACCACCGCACCCTTTTTCAAAGCTGCGTGTGCCCCCAGTTTCATTTTATTCTTCATCTCATAAGACACCTCAACAAGAAACTTTGTCTCTTTCTTTCAGGTATAAAGGAACACAAGCGCCAACAACTCATCGACACCAACACCCATCCAGAACCCTCCACCCCTGCCTGTCCCTCTGTCCCCATCATGTCCTCCAATCCCAGCCCCAGCCGCGTATTCACCATACCCCCTGACCTTCCCCTCTCTGATGCTGAACGTTCAGTGCTCAGCAAAGGACTCAGTTTCATACCCTTATGCTCTCATCTCAATGAATTTCGGGCTTGGCACGATGCTGCCTTCTTCCGCTGCCTTTGTCTCCGTGCTCACTTCTTAGGGCAGGAGTCCTCTCCCCATTCAATAGATACTTCTAGTGCCTCCAATATTCCCCCTCCACCTGGACCCTTCCCTCTGGATTCTTGCCTTCTCTTGATCTTTTCATTGAGAACTGTCAGTGCGACATTCGTCGTCTCAATTTCTCTGCTCCTCTCACCCACTCTCACCTCTCTCTCTCTGAACTTGCTGCACTCCATTCTCTCAGGTCCAACCCTGACATTGTCATCAAACCTGCTGACAAGGATGGTGCTGTTGTTGTCTGGCGCACTGACCTCTACCTCGCGGAGGCTGAGCGTCAACTCGCAGACACTTGCTCCTACCTCTCCCTGGACCATGACCCCACCACTGAATATCAAGCCATTGTTTCCAGGACTATTACTGACCTCATCTCCTCTGGAGATCTTCCTTGCACAGCTTCCAACCTGATAGTCTCCCAAACCCGGACGGCCCGCTTCTACCTCCTACCCAAAATCCACAAACAGGACTGTCCCAGCAGACCAATCGTGTCAGCCTGTTCCTGCCCAACAGAACTCATTTCTTGCTATCTTGACTCCATTCTCTCTCCCCTTGTCCAGTCCCTTCCCACCTACATCCGGGATTCCTCTGACACCCTACATCATATCAACAATTTCCAGTTCCCTGGCCCCCACCGCCTCCTCTTCACCATGGATGTCCAATCCCTCGACACCTCCATCCCCCACCAGGATGGTCTGAGGGCTCTCCACTTCTTCCTCGAACAGAGGCCCGAACAATCCCCATCCACCACTACTCTCCTCCGTCTGACTGAACTTGTTCTCACACTGAACAATTTCTCCTTCAACTCCTCTCATTTCCTCCAAATAAAAGGTGTGGCTATGGGTACCCACATGGGCCCCAGTTATGCCTGTCTCTTTATGGGTATGTGGAACATTCCTTGTTCCAGTCCTACTCCGGCCCCCTCCCAAAACTCTTTCTCCGGTACATCGATGATTGCTCCGGTGCTGCTTCATGCTCTCATCTGGACCTGGAAAAATTTATTAATTTTGTTTCCAATTTCCACCCCTCCATCATTTTCACATGGTCCATCTCTGACACTTCCCTTCCCTTCCTTGACCTCTCTGTCTCAATTTCTGGTGATAGACTGTCCACCAATATCCATTATAAGCCTACCGACTCTCACAGCTACCTCGACTACAGCTCCTCACACCCCGCTTCCTGTAAGAACTCCATCCCATTCTCTCAGTTCCTTCACCTCCATCGCATCTGTTCTGATGATGCCACTTTCAAAAACTGTTTCTCTGACATGTCTTCCTTCTTCCTTAACTGAGGTTTTCCACCCACAGTGGTTTACAGGGTCCTCACCCGTGTCCGGCCCAACTCCCGCACATCCACCCTCACACCTTCCTCTCCCTCTCAGAAACATGATAGGGTCCCCCATGTCCTCACTTAACACCCCACCAGCCTCTGCATTCAAAGGATCATCCTCCACCATTTCTGCCAACTCCAGTATGATGCCACCACCAAACACATCTTCCCTTCACACCCCTTGGCGGCATTCCACAGGGATCGTTCCCTCCGCGACACCCTGGTCCACTCCTCCATCCTACACCTCAACCCCCTCCCACGGCACCTTCCCATGCAACTGCAGAAGGTGCAACAACTGTCCCTTGACTTCCCCTCTCCTCACCACCCAAGGGCCCAAACACTCCTTTCAAGTGAAGCAGCATTTCACTTGCACTTCCCTCAATTTAGTCTACTGCATTCGCTGCTCCCAATGTGGTTTCCTCTACATTGGAGAGACCAAACACAGACTGGGTGACCTCTTTGCAGAACACCTTGGATTTGTCCACAAGCATGACCCAGACCTCCCTGTCGCTTGCCATTTCAACATTCTATCCTGCTCTCATGCCCACATGTCCGTCCTTGGCTTGCTGCATCGCTCCGGTGAAGCTCAACGCAAACTGGAGGAACAGCTCCTCATCTTCCGACTAGGCACTTTACAGCCTTCCGTACTGAATATTGAGTTCAACAATTTTAGATCATGAGCTCTCTCCTCCATCCCCACCCTCTTTCCGATCCCCCCCTCTTTTTTTCCAATAATTTATATAGATTTTTCTTTTCCCATCTATTTCCATTATTTTTAAATGTATTTCCATCCATTGTTTTATCTCTATCTTTTAGCCTATTTCGATTCCTTCACCCCACCCCCACTAGGGCTATCTGTACCTTGCTTGTCCTGCTTTCTACCCTTAATTAGCACGTTCTTTAGATAATATCACCACCGTCAACACCTCTTTGTCCTTTTGTCTATGACATCTTTTGGCTCTCTCCACCTATCAATGGCCCTCTATCCAGCTCTACTTGTTCCACCACCCCTTAAACCAGCTTATATTTCACCTCTTTTCTATTTTCACTTAGTTCTGTTGAAGAGTCATACAGACTCGAAATGTTAACTGTGTTCCTCTCCACAGATGCTGCCAGACCTGCTGAGTTTTTCCAGGTATTTTTATTTTTATTTTAAATTAATAATTGTTTTATATATAAGCCACGAGGCTCGGTCTTATTCCTGCTGAATTCGAAGTCTGCATCTTGAAATTACAAATTGCAAAAACGGATTATGGCATTTGTTTCAAGTTTCCCTCTGGGATTTGAACAACTCAGCCTTTACCATCAGCTGTGTTATAATAATTGGGTGGTGCCATAGTGGTATTGTCAGAAAACCCAGAGTAATGCTTTGGGGGCCTGGGTTCAAATCCCACCATCACAGATAGTGGAATTTAAATTTAGTAAAAAACCTGTAATTTAAAGTCTGATGATGACTGTGAAACTGTCATTAAAACCCATCTGATTCATGGAAATCTGCTGTCCTTACCCTGCCTGGACTACATGTGACTCCAGACACTGTGGTTGACTCTTAAATGCCCTCTGAACAAGGTCAATAAATGCTGGCCTAGTGAATTTAAAAAAAAAGTTGTGTCCTTACAGTGGTCCAGCACATTCAAAAGGCAGGTATGTTTATCATCTGCTTTGCTATGCATTCTACTCACAGTCTGTCCAATTGTATTTATGCAGGACAAGAACCTCCACAACAACAGTCATCCCAGGCTGGTGGGGGGATGCCAGAGTTCAGGCCACTCAGTCCCAACAAGGAGGTGGCAGAGCTGGCCGGTGAGGATTGGGACTGACTGCCACGAAGGCGAGATCGGCATCCTCCAACAAGCCAGTGAGGACCATTCAACAGCTCCTCGAACACCAACTGAAACTGAGATAAAAACAAAAAAACAAAAAAACTGCGGATGCTGGAAATCCAAAACAAAAACAGAATTACCTGGAAAAACTCAGCAGGTCTGGCAGCATCGGCGGAGAAGAAAAGAGTTGACGTTTCGAGTCCTCATGACCCTTCGACAGAACTTGCGTTCGAGTCCAAGAAAGAGTTGAAATATAAGCTGGTTTAAGGTGTGTGTGTGGGGGGCGGAGAGATAGAGAGACAAAGAGGTGGAGGGGGGGGTGGGGGTGTGTGGTTGTAGGGACAAACAAGCAGTGATAGAAGCAGATCATCAAAAGATGTCAACGACAATAGTACAATAAAACACATAGGTGTTAAAATTAAAGTTGGTGATATTATCTAAACGAATGTGCTAATTAAGAATGGATGGTAGGGCACTCAAGGTATAGCTCTAGTGGTTTTTTTTTATATATATATAATGGAAATAGGTGGGAAAAGGAAAATCTTTATAATTTATTGGAAAAAAAAAGGGAAGGGGGAAACAGAAAGGGGGTGGGGATGGGGGAGGGAGCTTACGACCTAAAGTTGTTGAATTCAATATTCAGTCCAGAAGGCTGTAAAGTCCCTAGTCGGAAGATGAGGTGTTGTTCCTCCAGTTTGCGTTGGGCTTCACTGGAACAATGCAGCAAGCCAAGGACAGACATGTGGGCAAGAGAGCAGGGTGGAGTGTTGAAATGGCAAGCGACAGGGAGGTTTGGGTCATTCTTGCGGACAGACCGCAGGTGTTCTGCAAAGCGGTCGCCCAGTTTACGTTTGGTCTCTCCAATGTAGAGGAGACCACATTGGGAGCAACGGATGCAGTAGACTAAGTTGGGGGAAATGCAAGTGAAATGCTGCTTCACTTGAAAGGAGTGTTTGGGTCCTTGGACGGTGAGGAGAGAGGAAGTGAAGGGGCAGGTGTTGCATTTTTTGCGTGGGCATGGGGAGGTGCCATAGGAGGGGGTTGAGGAGTAGGGGGTGATGGAGGAGTGGACCAGGGTGTCCCGGAGGGAGCGATCCCTACGGAATGCCGATAAGGGGGGTGAAGGGAAGATGTGTTTGGTGGTGGCATCATGCTGGAGTTGGCAGAAATGGCGGAGGATGATCCTTTGAATGCGGAGGCTGGTGGGGTGATAAGTGAAACTGAAACTGAGTGTTTTTCCAAGTTGGTGGCTGCATCCAATCACAAAATATCCCTTATCCCTTTAACAGGCACCAGCAGGAAAATGAAGAGGCCCACCAGCAGACAGCCCATCAGCCTCAGACCTCAGATGAGGATCCTGAGGACCCACTGAACGTAGAACTGTCACTGCATTCACCAGCAGTGGAAAGACACATGCCTCGGTGCGACCTAGTTTTAGAGCAGGCTTGGGTCACCATCTGGTGAGCACAGCACAGATTTGGGTCTGCAGCTGGCGGAAGCAGTGACAGCCAAGGTCACCGACACTTGGAGGACTGCTGGAGGCCAGATTCCTGCTGAGCCCAAGTCTGATGATGAGCCTGTGGACTTAGCCTTCAGGGAGATGTTGGAAAGACAAATGCACATTGGACAGGGTTATCAGAGGCCATCACCAGATTAGAATGGAGGATGGAGCTTATGCCGTATTACAGTTTCACCAGGTTGACACCTCATTTTTAGGTATCCCTGGTTTTGCTCCTGGCATGTCCTCCTGCACTCTTCATTGAACCAGTGTTGATCCCCTGTCTTGATGGCAATGGTAGAGTGGGGGATATGCCAGGTCATGAGGTTACTGATTGTGTTCAAGTACAATTCTGCTGCTCCTGATGGCCCACAACACCTCATGGATGCCCAGTCTTGAGTTGCTAGATCTGTTCAAAATCTGTCCCATTTTCCACGGTGGTAATGCCACACAACACAACGGAGGGTATCCTCAATGTAAAGACAGTATTTTGTCTACACAGCGAATGTGCGGTGGTCACTCCTACTGATACTGTCATGGACAGATGCAGGCAGTTGGGGAGGATGAGGTCAAGTATGTTTTTCCCTCTTGTTGGTTCCCTCACCACCTGCCGCAGGCCCAGTGCAGCAGATATGTCCTTTAGGACTCGGCCAGCTCAGTCAGTATTGGTGCTACCGAGCCACTCTTGGTGATGGACAATGAAGTCCCCCAACCAAAGTACATTCTGCGCCTTTGCCACCCTCAGTGCTTCCTCCAAGTGGTGTTCAACATGGAGGAGCAGGATACCACACCAACTACACATTCGGTGAGTGGTAACATTGTCAAAGTCATAGCCATAGAGGTCTACAGCACAGAAAAAGGCCCTTTGGCCCATCAAGTCTGTGCTGGTCAAACAAGTACCTAACTATTCTAATCCCATTTTCCAGCACTAGGCCCATAGCCTTGTATGCCATGGCATCACAAGTGCACATCCAAATACTTCTTAAACTTTATGAGGGTTTCTACCTCTACCATCCTTTCAAGCAGAGTTCCAGATTCCCACTACCCTCTGGGTGAAAAAATTCTTCCTCACATCCCCCCTAAACCTCCTGCCCCTTACCTTAAATCTATGTCCCCTGGTTATTGATCCCTCCACCAAGGGGAAAAGTTCCTTCCTGTCTACCCTATCTATGCCCCTCATAATTTTATACACCTCAACCATGTCCCCCCTCAATCTCCTCCGCTCCAGGGAAAATAACCCCAGTCTATCCAATTTCTCCTCATAGCCAAAACTCTTCAGCCCAGGCAACATCCTCGTAACTCTCCTCTGCACTCTCTCTAGTGCAATCACATCCTTCTTATAATGCATATTCCAGAACTGCACACAATGTTCATGCTGTGGCCTGACCAGCATTTTATACAGTTCCAGCATAACCTCTCTGCTCTTATATTCTATGCCTCAGCTAATAAAGGCAAGTATCCCATATGTCTTCGTAACTACCTTATCTACCTGTCCCGCTACCTTAAGGGATCGGTGGACATGCACACCAAGGTCCATCTGATCCTTGGTACTTCTCAGGGTCCTACCATTCTTCGTGTACTCCCGTGCCTTGTTTGTCCTGCCCAAGTGCATCACCTCACACTTATCCGGATTAAATTTCATTTGCCACAGATCAGCCCATCTGACCAGCCCATCTAGCTCCTCCTGTAATCTAAGGCTATCCTCCTCACTATTTAACACCCCACCAATTTTCCCGTCATCCATGAACTTACTGATCAACCCTACTACTTTCAAGTCTAAATCGTTTATATATACCACTAACAGCAAGGGACCCAACACCGATCCCTGTGGAACCCCACTGGACACAGGCATCCAGTCACAAAAACACTCCTCAACTATCACCCTCTGCTTCCTGCCACTCAGCCAATTCTGGATCCAATTTGCCAAATTGCCTCGGATCCCATGGGCTCTTAACCTCGTTATCAGTCTCGCATGCAAGGCCTTATCAAAAGCCTTGCTGAAGTCCAAGTAGACTATGTCAAATGCATTGCCCTCATCTACATGCCTGGTCACCTCTTCGAAAAAGTCAATCAAATTGGTCAGACATGACCTCCCCTTAACAAGACCATGCTGACTGTCCTTGATTAATCCATGCCTCTCCATATGTAGATTAATTCTGTCCCTCAGAATTGCTTCCAATAGCTTCCCCACCACTGAGGTTATACTGACTGGCGTGTCATTCCCTGGTTTATCCCTTCCTCCCTTCTTGAATAACGGTACCACACTGGCTGTCCTCCAGTCCTCTGCCACCTCTCCTGTGGCCAGATAGGTATTGAAAATTATTGCCAGTGCCCCTGCTATCTCTTCCCTTGCCTCACTCAACAGTCTGGGATACATTTCATCCGGGCCTGGAGATTTATCTACTTTTAAGCCTGCCAAACCACTTAGAACCTCCTCCCTTTCTATGCTAATTTCTTTAATTATATCACAGTCCTTCTGCCTGATTTCCATACCCATGTCGTCCCTCTCACTTATGAACACAGACACAAAGTATTCATTTAGAAACCTACCTATGTCTTCTGGCTCCACACACAAATTACCACTTTGGTCCTTAATGGGTCCTACTCTTTCCCTTGTTATCCTCTTACTCTTAATGTACTTGTAAAATAACTTTGGACTTCCCACTTTTACTACCCTATTATTTTTACACTAACGTTTGAAGATATCAACATTATGATGTGATTCTCAGAAAGCCACATGTGTACAGCGGATCACACTAGCCGGAAGCCAGACATCCTGGCAAAGCCAAGTGCACACTCTATCTGCTTTTCTCTGTTCAGGGAGAAGGTCATGAACTTCCCTTTCCTGTGCCACGATGCACTGGGGATGGTGCGCTGTAATATCAAGCCCCACTGTTCCCTGAGCCATGACAAATGTGAAAAGTTTGACCAAACCACCAGATTGCCCAATTCTACCTAACTGTTTAATTTAGGTTCACAGAATACGAGCACCAAGTTTGTAAATTTAATAAGTAAATAACTGTTTATTGAACAATCATTAACCAGTGGCAAAAGAAAGAAATATGTACTGCTAATTTTTAATTCTATAACCTAAACTCTACCCCTTCTTCAACCCCTACACACACACTCACACACAATCACAACACAAGACACACAAATCATGGATTTTAAGGGTGGGATAAAGCAGTTCAATAGCACCAATTCCGGAGTACAGGATTCGATGGGTTGATTTTGATTGATGTCTTCCAAATTCTTTTCAGTTCTTGTTGATGACAGGAGGTGGTCTTCCAGCACTTTCAGTATTTAGTTCACTGGTTGAGCACTTGCCTTTCAATGTGTCTAACAATGGTTTTCCCCTTTGCCTCTTGATAAGGGTTTTCAGAGAGAGAAATATGAGGAGAAAAAGCCAGCTTGCTATTATTGTGGAATTACTGGAATCTTGCACACATAGGAGAAAGAGGTTTTTAGGTTTTGTTCCTTTCAGGCTAGAAGCTATTCAGCTGTGTTGTTCTCACACAAAACCTGGTCACCTGGTCAGGAGTCAATCAAAACACTGTTGCCAGGCAGCTCCCTTGGTCCAGGACTCCTTTCCGGCACCATTCTGTCTTTCATGGCACACTCTGCTCCAGGACTGCAACATTATATATATATATCTCTCATCCTGTCCCAGTGGAAATGTCTTCCAATCTGCAGTCACTGTAATTCAAATCCACTGTCCAGCAGAAATAAAAATATATGCTCCTTACACCTGGCAAAAAGAGTGTCTTTTATCTCGCTTGTGCAGCAGTGATGGGGAACTAGGAGATGGTATAGACATCACCTGCTCCAGCCTGGAGAGATCTCATGTGAAGAAATTCAGAGCCACGGTCACCATCACGGTGATTCCACATGCAACATCATTACTTACAGACTTCACCAATTTTCACCAACTCCTAAAAACACCAAGCATTTCCATAAACTCCAACAGAGTCAGTTGAGGTTAATCAACAACTAACCTGTAAGCTGCTGATCCCTTTAAATAGCTCAAATAGGGAACAGGCTCAAGGGACGAAACAGATTACTCCTGTTCTTATCCTCTTATGAGTCCTTCCTGCTGCTGAACTCATGTTCAACTGTGAGTGTTTAAGAAGAGGGGGCTAGCTGGAATGGTGAGGCCAAAAGTGATAGCAGTGACTGATGTCATAAGCTGCCTGCTCTGCATGCTTCTGACACACACTCTTAACGCCAGCGTTAATGCCCTCAATGAAATGGTGCTCAGCACAGTTCGCACAGGAAGTGTGCAATTGTGGAGTGGACAGATACCATTTTACGACCAAAGTGGCACACGAAGCATTGAAACCTCAGGCAGTATGGAGCCCAATTTTGTAATTGTTTTCATTTCAGACCTCCAGTCATTGCACAATTCTTTTCTTATCTTTTCAGACTTTTTTGGTTTTTTTTCTGATTTGGCCTCCCCATGTCTTTTCAACATGTTAGCCCACTTTCTTATGCCCTTTAATGTCTTTTCATTGCCACACCTAAATGACATTTTAGGATAAATGTTTCTACTTTGTACTCATGGCCTGACCCCTGGGAATGTTCATGAGAAATTTTGATGCAAATAGCATAATTCCACCATATAAATACTCCATATAAATCAATGGTTAAAAAATTGTGTGCAGTATGCACGCAAACTTCTGATATAATCACTGGTGGACAAAGCCCAGTCAGGAGTGCAAAATTCCCTTTTTATAGCATCAAATCATTTCCTATTTCTCATTTAAGCAGGTTGCTGAGCATTCTATCAATTAATTTCCTCCCCATGAGCTCTTCTACCATTAACCTTTTTCTTCTTTGATTGTTACTCTCTCTCTCCTGTTCTCCCCTCGGTGAGTGCTACTTTCTCTTCTGTTAACCTCTTCTCAGTGAGTGCAACTCTGTCTCCTGTTAACCTCCTCTTGGTGAGTGCTGCACTGTCGCCTGTTAACTTTCCCTCAGTGAGTGCAACTCTTTCCCCTGTTTACCTCCCCTTGGTGAATGTGACTCTCTTTCCTGTTCACCTCCCCTCAGTGAGTGCTACTCTCTCTCCTGTTAACTTTCCCTTAGTGTTGGACCCTGGTCACCAGCTTCTTGGGCTTATGGATCCAGGTTGCACGCTTGGTACAAAAGACACAGTTGATCAGCAGACAGTGCTTATGTGAAACACATTCTATTTATTTACAAAGGTACTTAGCAGTTACAAGTATGTTGCTTTCAACTCAAACCCTGTCTCCAAACTTCTGCTTACTAACTCAGACTATTGACTATAGAGGTAGCCTGCGCTACTCCTCTATTGGTTACATAAAATCATGTGATCTTCCTTTATAACATTCTTCTTAAAGGTATACTACATATTACATAAAACCATAATTACCACATCCCTTTCCCTTTACTCAGAAACACATTTTATATTTACAAGTGCAATTTTCTTAAAATAGCAAATCATTTACACAGATAAGTGGTTTACAGATTCAGTCTTTCTGGGGGTTTCCTTATGTGTGTAGAACATCTCAGCTTTACACCTTCAGTTGCTTTGTCAGGAACTTCCTTTTTGGGGTTGTCTGAATATCAGGTTTTTTTGTGGGTACCTGCAAATCTTTTTCCTGAACTCTTGCAGATACAACAGACAAATCTGTACTAGGTTGCGTTCTCTCATCAGGAAACATTGACCCATTTGTGAACTCTGGTGGAATCATTTCTTGGTGATTTGTTTCTTTCTTCCTTAGGTGATCCACATATCTCCATATGACTCGGCCTTCCACCTTCCTGTTGTAAGATAGAGGTCCAGTCACTGCTCTTATTCCACCTAACAACCACTTTGGTCCTTCTCCAAAGTTCTTCACATATACCTTCTCTCCCACTGTAAACTTTCTGTCATGACTATGATGAACGCGTCTAGTTTTCTGACTTTCCTGACTCTTTTCTACCTTCTCCCCTAAATTTGGGATTACTAAACTCAATCTAGTCCTGAGACGGCATTTCATCAATAATTCCACAGGTGTGCCACCTGTTGTTGTTTGAGGGGTGGTCCTACAATGGAAAAGAAAGCGTGCTGGCTTGATTTGTATGGGATCTCTATTTAATTTCTTCATTGAATGTTTGAACTGCTGTTTCAGCTAGTCCATTTGAGGAAGGATGGTACAGTGAAGTTTTTACATGAGTGGTACCATTGATGCTGATAAACTACTGAAACTCAGCACTTGTAAATGCCATGCCGTTATCAGTTTGCTAATAAATGTTTTGTGATTTTTTTTCACAACCATTGTCTAATTGCTATGACTATCATTTGATATGATCAATGTAAGGTGCCACAAATGGACAAAAGGTTTGATAGCATCAGGTACTGAGATGTCAAGCAGAGATTGTGGTGTCCCTTAGCAAAGGGAAAGGAAAAATAAAACAGGTGGGAGAATCATTCCAGGGCAGGGTCTGACCCTTCTTTTGATCAGTGTCACAATGGTGGGAAATCGTGACTGAGTGAGATCTACCTGCAACTTCACCAGCTAATCACAGGCAAATTCAACTGTTTAAACACCTGTTTTTTTTTTAATACAAGATGACACGGATCAAAAATGGCTGCCATGAGTTATCTGATGTCTGATACTGTAAGATTGACTTCCCTGGAAAGTTTCTATATGAATTGCACTGCAGCCCTGTTGCATGGAATTCCACACCTGGTGTGTGTCAAGGTTCACTGCAAACAGGGACTCTCATGAGTGGAAGGCATCAAAAATGCGAAATGCTAAACTTTGATCAGCTGTAGTTCTAGTAAGACATTGGGAACTGCTAATCAGTCAGGTACTCATCAGATATTCAACATCCCTGGTGGAGGTCAAAATAACTCATATTCTGTTGATTTCTCTTGAAATGTGCCAAAGGTTTTGGAGATAAAAAGATTTAAAAAACGGGATTACCTGGTCCGCAACAATGACTGGAAGGCAGGCTTATTGAATTTCTTTCTGGGAATATGCAGACAGGAGTTTTAAAAACTGGTTCTGCCAAGCAGAATTGGGAGAAGAAGAAAGAAGCATTACAGTCATCTGAAAACACTGCTGGAAGAGAACAGTAAAAATATCGCTCGCACTCTCTGAAGCTAAAAGAATGTATTCAATAAAATGCAGAACCAAGTCAACTCCAGAATTCTGCATTAAACCAACAAACTTCAAATGGCTACAACATTCAACAATCTACACCTCAAAGATAGCAAAGGACATAATCATGTATGCTTTTAACTTTTTATTGGACTCTAACTTTTTTACTTCTGATATTTTTGTGTTTGTCACTGTGTCATTATTTTTTCTTGGGTTTAGTAACGAATTAACTTACTCTTTATTTGACTTAAGAAAACCTGGTTTGATTGATTCCTTATTAAGAAAATCAATACATTTGGATTGGAAAAGGCATTTACGGGGAAAAGAAATTTTAAAACCTTTGTTGTGACGAACCAAGGGGGCTGAATAAAGGGAATCAAGTTCACTCCTACTCACCCAATCATAATACCAGTTAGAACTGGCATTAGCAGAAGGCAAAGCCCTTCTCAGCTTTGTACTGTGCAAAGGAGAAATTTGACAGAATATGGAGTAAAAGACCTAGACAAAAAATACTCTGAGAAAAAGGAACACTAAAATTAATATGCATTCCAAATTATATATTCAATTAATGCAGTAACATTTGCAGATTGAATTGTTATGTCTGTGCTAAGTTAACTGATCACAGCTTTTAGTAACACTAACAATTGTTCTCCGCATCCTTGGTTTAAAAAAAAATCAGCCTGGGTTCACACAACTGATTCTATGTGCGAACCATTTGTGAATATCAGGTGAGGACAAGGTCAAACTGAGCTGCGATACCTGTCATGGTTTAATAGTTTGCTAACCATGCCCAGGTAGAAGGCAGCAAGGGACCTGTGTGTAATGGCTTTGGGCAATTGTTGATCCAGGTTTACATCAGCATGGCCCCTACTTTGATGCTAAGTTAGCTGTCTTACCATAGCGGCCTACATGTAAAGACTGGCTATTTGGTTGAGGTACATAATACTCCAGAAACAGCAGCACAGGAGGGATCAATACATTTGGAAGAACCAGACAGAGGGCAGAAAAGGAAGAAAAATTGTGTGCTGTCTGTGGTCAAACGTCATGTAAATCCAAACCATACCCTACAGTTGTATGATCAGTTTATCTGTACATGCCATGACCTTAGCCAAATAGAAAAAAAACATAACCATCCCTGTGACTTTGCAAACTGAACTTTGCTTTAAGGATGTAATAATTGAGGTTGAGATGACACTGACAAAACAAGCAACGCTTGTGGGATCATTTCAAGGCAGGGTTCCATTACTGCCTTGTGGCACACTCCAGGCTGTGTGTATTCCAAGATCCAAGTATCATTTTCAAGGCGCATATTATAAAGGTTAAGTGCACTCAGTCCATTACAGTTCATTTAAGTCCATTCCATTCTTCAGCTCCATGCACTAAACTAAAAATTAGTCATGCCTTAGTGAATATGTGAAAGACAGTATAGCGAATTCAACAGCACTCCCGCTGAGTCAATGTTGTGATGCTGTACTCTCCTGCCACTTTGATAAACAAAATAACTAAATGCAGTAAGTGAAGTTCAACTGTATACTGGATGGCAAACTGCTCAAGTCCACAACAAACATACCCACCATACAGCAGTCATCTAATTAATTCTTCCTTGCAGTAACTACCTAGAAGGATGTACCAACAAGAATAAGGCGTCAGCAGTGACCAGATGAACTCATTTTCATCTACATGGCAAGAATGCAAAAATGAAAAACTGCTGAACATTCTGCCAAAATGCAACAATTGCAACCAAATGCAAAAATATACAATTGACGCCGAAGCAAGGTTACATCATTAGGGAGCAGTGTCTCGAGAATTTCTGGCTACAGTCCTTCGATGCCAGAAATTCTGTGTAAAGAAGCAGATGGTGTGGAGGAGTGAAGTTGGATGCAATGCAGGGCTGTTGTGACTTTGACTAGAAGGTTTCTTTTGGATAGTTAGAAAAAATGAGATCACACCATGAAAACAGTCTTAATAACAAAATAATGTACAAGTCACAGCAAGCGTGAATTAGCATTAAACTTTGATCCACAATTCTTGTAGTTATTTGTATAAAGCAATTACTAGGCTTCAAGCTACATATTTTCCATAACAACACTGTTTTCCCTTATTCTTCCGTCTGTGCGGGAAAGAGAGATGTGGTGGGATAACTTTTCCAATTTTCCCTTACTTCTTGGTTGTTCACAACAAGATGTTTATTTTTAGGGAGAGTGTTTTTTAAACCCCTTCTGAGTGTTGTGACTTTTAATAATAGACACAAAGCAGGCTTTCTGGTCAGTTTAAATCAAAAGAAAAGATAAACATTTATTTGCACAACACATGGAATGTGAACTAAACAAAACATTCACTCCCTCAAACACAGACACATACACACAAGAAAAGATGAATTCTAGAGATGAAGCACGTACTTTGGTTATTAACAGAGTAACAAGAAACAGAATCACATGTTTAAATGAGCCCTTTTAAGATATAAGCATTGCAGATCCGGATGGGTTCTCTCTCATGGTTCTCTGAAGATAAATAGAGGTGGAGAATTTCTGGATTTGACACAGGTTTATGGCTGAGATTTTGTGGAGATGAATTTTTTCAGATGAAGACAAATTAGCCCCTCTCTCCCTGCCTGGGTTGACTCATTGTATTAGGCAGGGTTCTTTTCTTCTTGCTGGAAGATGATCCCTCTTGTATCCTGTTGATCTCCAGGCTGACTTGCCCCTGGCTGGTCCTTGGAATAATAAGATGTATGATCTGAAGTCAGTTTTGATCATGAGACCACATGATCAATACTGCTGTTGTCTACACAAATAATTCAAAGCCATTGTTACACAATGGAGGATGAATAGTGGCCGTTCACACTTGCTGGTGATAAATTGGTTCCTCCATATCTCTTTTCATTAAGTTTTGATTTTGCAGACAGAGAGTTTGGGGGGTCTATTGTACTTGAGTTCCTGTAATACCCAGACAATGGGATATGTGAATTCTACACATGGTCTCACATTTTGAATGTCTTTTCAGAGGACAGTCTTCCATCCACGGAATTTTAAATTTTAATGACTTTCCAGAAGCATGTTCAAGTTAATGCTGGTCTGTCTAGAAACCACAAACAGTAGTCACCTGACTTTCTGGTAGCCATTTTGGGAGAGTACAGTATCCATTATTCCATGCCTCTTTGTAAAAATACAGAGGTTGAATAAAGTTTGTGTCTTAAAAGTTAGGAATATAACATGCCTTCGCTGGGAATAACACAAGCTATTTATATGCAGTTTTTCCCAGCTTTATACATATAATGATGACTAATAATGCTAAAATTATAGATGCAAGGGATGAGACAATGGGCAGAATTCAATGCCTGCCCCTATGGCGGGTTTGATGACAGAAGAGGCATCAATTCAGGCGGAGTGGGTGGCAGATGGGACCCCACCGCCTTCCCACCTCTGTCCCAGTTAAGTATGGGGCAGAAAGGCTAATAGACAGCCTTCCCTTCCCACTGCCAATTGAGGTACTTAAATGGGCAATTAATGCCCATTTAAGGGTCTCACCCTCTCACTAATGGTATTCATCAAGTGGCTTACATGGGACTCGCCTTGCGGGCTCACAGAGGAGGGGGGGTGGTGTTGCCTCATTCAAAGGCACTCATTGCTTGATCAAGAGCCTGCTGAGAGCCAACCCCCTGACCTTACTGATGGCCCCCTGCCCTCTACAACTCTCAACCCACAACACCCTTCCTACAATCACTCACCTGTGCCTGGGTCCCGCGGTGATCCTGGGCCTTGGATGTGGTACCAGCAGCAGCCACCACCTCCCCGGCAGTGCTGCTGAGCAATGAAGAGTTGTCAACCTCTGATTGGCCAACAGCTCTCAGCAGGTGAGGCTTCCACCCTTGAACCCAGGGAAGGCCTGTCACTGCCTAGTTAAGTGCCTGATTGTCAACTAATGGAGCTGGATTTGAACTGAGGTCCCTACAGTGAAAATCATTGGGCATAAAATCAATGGGCAGCCCCAACTAAAGGGTTCTTTACATAATGGGCTTGGATTGTGTTAACCAAATTTTTAGTGGGAATGGACCAAAACTAATTTGGTTATTTCCCTCAAAAGATCACAAGATGACAAGAAAAATGGAAAATGTCCCACTGGTGCAATAAAAGCAAGCTCCTCTCTTGAGGTTTGGGCTGAGCCCTTGTGAACAATACAAGAAGATTTACTCTACATCTAACTACTAAACTGTGATCTGACAATCATTGATGCTGACAGTGGGTGATTAAATTGGTAAAGTTTCTATGCCCAGACAAACATTCCCTGCCTTGATCAGCACAGGTTTCATAAAAGCAGGTTTAAACAACAACGGGCAATTATATAGCACCTTTAACATAGGAAAATGTCCCAAGGTGTTTCAGAGAAAGCATAATCAAGGAAAGATCAACATCATTCCAAATAAAATATTAGGAGGGGTGATTGAAAAATTGATCAAGGAAGTGGGTTTTGAGGGGCATTTTAAAGGAAGTAAAAGAGGTGGAGAGGCAAAGAGGTTTAAGGATGGAATTCCAATCTTACATTCTAGATGAACGAAAGCAGAGTGTCAATGGCTGACTTATGGTTAGTTGGGAGTACATAAAAGGCCAATGGTGGAGAAATGCATCATTCATGGAGATTTGTGGGGCTCGAGGAGTGAGGCCATGTTATGATGTGGCAGATATTGTGTGCCAGGCGGACCAAACCCACAAGGGAATCTTGGCCGTGCTATCACAATGGTTTTGCAATTTGTATTTATTACGAGAAGATGTGTGCACTGATATTCAGAAGTAATGAGTCCACCAAGACCTTTAGACATTTTTTTAAAATATAATGTACTTATTAACAAAATAAAAGATTTCAAACACATACATAAGACTACAATTACTTACGACTATAACAAATCCTAAAATTCCTAATTGACCTGATTCCCAATTACATCCTCCTTTAAGGCAATAGTCCAAAACAGATTTTAGGTTTAAAACAAACTCAGCAAGTTAACACAATATCCACTTGACAGTAGAATTCCAAATGCAGGTCTCCAATTTCAGTTTCTTTACATAGCAGAATTATGCACAAATAGATGGAGGCTTCTTGAAGGCTGTTTCACATACTCCTATTAAATCTTACATGGCCTTCTCTCACACAGCCTTTCATTCTCCTTTATATATATATGTTTATCTCTCCTTAATATGTAAATTCTATTGTTTCACATGTCTTTGAAACTGTATCTTCTTCATAAAATAAATACTTTCATGTTGCCAATATTGTAATTAACCTTTGGGAAAAATAAAAACACTCCTTAGCCTGTCTAGTTGCAAACAGTCTAACATTCCTTTGAAATCCAACAATCCCTTCATTTATCTAAAAATGCAAATTCCCTTCACATCTTACATGCTAAGCCAGCATACATGTATACTCATTAGCATGTCAAGCACCTAGCTTCTTTTGATGATTTCAAGTTTGCTGCCTACTTGACTCCAAGTGTAATTAAATCACACAGACAGACCCAACTATAAGCACACCCATAAACCTATTTAACAATAAACCAGAAAAATAGTATGAAAATGATCATACTTATGTCACAAGCCATAAAGGAATTTTTAAGCAAGGCTGGGATAAAAAAAATGTTGAAACTGTGCTAATAGCTCAGAATGTGTGGAAATGAGTCATAAAGGCTAGGAAGATCCCAGAATCATTTTGATGCAAAACAGATATTTTCCACAAGAAGCAAGGATGGGTCTAGAGCTTCGTGGATGACAAAAGAAATGGAGATTAAATGAAACAGGAAAAGGAGTTTTATGTCAAATGACAGGTAGAGAATACAAATAAAAACTAGGCAGATTACAGAGAATACAGGGCAAAATTGAAAAGAATAATAAGAAAGCAAAGACTGAGCATGAGAAAATATTAACAGGTAGCATAAAAGCAAATGCACAAATATTTTATAAACACATAATAAATAAAATGATAGTTAAAGGAATGATGGACTGATTCGGGACAAAAGAGGAAATTTTCTTGTGAAGTCTGAGGGAATATTGAGATACTAAATGAATACTTTGCATCTTTCTTCAAAAAACAAGAGGATGTCAGAGTAGAGGGCGAGTAGAGATATTGGATACGATAAACATAGAAAGAAGGTGCTAAATAGGATGGCATCAATCAAAGTTATTAAGTCACTTGGCTCAGATGGGATGTGTCCTAGCTTGCTGAGGAAAACTGGGATGGAGATAGCAGAAGCTCTGATTACAATCTTTCTTGAACATTGAAGTGGTGCCAGAAGGCTAAAGGATTGCAAATGGTACACTCCTCTTCAAAAAGGGGAACAGGGATAAACCTGGTAACTACAGGCCAATTAGTCTAACATCAGTGGAGGGAAACTACTTTAAACCATTGTCAAGGACAAAATCAATTCTCATTTGAACAAGCATGGTTTAATAAAGGAGAGCTAGCATGGATTTATTAAAGGTCAGTCATTTCTGACTAACCTGTTTAAGTTGTTTGAGGAAGTAATAGAAAGCACTGATAAAGGTACTGCAGTAGATGTTGCATACATGGACTTTTAAAAGGCATTTGATAAAGTACCTCATAATTGATTATTCTGAAAATCGAAGTACAGGGAATTCAAGGTGAAGAAGTATATCCACGACAGGGGCTAGAGAATAGCAAAATGCACATAACCAACTAGAGTTGACATGGGTTAAAGGTCAAGTAAGGCTTAGTGAAGCACACAGTTGGTAGAAACAGAGACTTGCCTGAGACTTTGCGATGGATGTACAGACACTATCACCACGTGATAATAGAAGGCTGAAGAAACAAAAGGCCAGTATAGCAGTTTAAAAGCTTTAATTACATCAGATGCAAGGACATGAATCCTAGACTGATAGTGGACGTCTGATAGCTTTAGTTAAACCAGCTGCAAGGACAGGGTGAGAATACATGAAGGATGGACTGATACTGAAGCTCGAGAAGACACAAGACGTATGAGGGACATTAACAACCACCCTTGTAACCAAGGTGGAGGAGGTGGGGATAAGAATAGTTGGTGCTCTGTGTATTCAACATTTTAGCTTGATAATATTGATGAGCTACGAGTAAAGATGTAATGTGAAAAGTATATAAGATATGAGACTTTGTAATTATGGCAGAGAGCCTCTTGGTGGACTAAGAGGCTGCTCTCCCTGCATATGCTTGTACAAGCTTGAATAAACTGTCTTGTTCGAGAATCCAAACAATGGATGTCCTGAGTTGTTTGTCCTGACCTGAGTCCCGGTCTGAGCCATAGTTAAGAGGGCAGCTGCCCCACGCAAAAGCCAGATCAAACCGGGGTCTCGGGGAAGGAGGTTGAATCCTGCCTACACAAGGTGATAACTTCGGGACAAAATTAGCTAAGAGGTTGGGGGGAGAGACTAGTAGTGAATGGATGTCTTTCTGACAGTAGAGGAGGATGCAGTGAAATCGCCCAGGAATTGGCGCCAGGACTGTTTCTTCCCTTAGATATAAATGAGCTGGACGTGGGCATAGGGAGTACAAATTAAAAGTCTGTGGACAGTACAGAGCTTGGCACACAGTAAATAGCAAACATGATAGCAGCATATATCAAAAGGATGTTCTCCTTAAAGTAGAGAAGGCTTAGAGGGGAACTGATAGATGTGATAAATTACGAGGGTTTTGATAGAGCAGCTTGGGGGAGAAACTATTTTTTCACAAGTACCAGAGTTCATAGATTTAAAATAATTGACTGAAAAATTAAAGAGATAAAGAGAAATTTCTGCACACAAAGGGCTGTTAAGATCTGAACACATTACCTGTAAGGGTAGTGGAATCAGGTTTGATAGGAACTTTTAAAAGGCAATTGGACATGCACTTGAAGAGGATTAATTTGCAGAATTATGTAGAAAATGCTGGGATGCGGGACTAAATTGGAAAACTTTTCAAAGAATGAATATGGGTGTGATAGGCTAAATAGCCCTCTTTTGTCCTATAAGGTTCTATAATTCAATCAGATATCTAGCCTATTATCAAACATTGACATGATTTATACTTCACTGCAGTCTCACTATCACATAACCTATTATGTTTAATTTTATATCTATATCCTATTATTCTAGACCCCTCAACCATTGAAATCAGCCTGCTTCTATCTACCTTGTCATAATTTTAAACATCTCTTTGTGACCATGGGCAGAATTTTCTGCCTGTCGGGCGGGCGGGTAGGAACTGAGAGCAGCACCGATGGCATGATGCCCAATTTTATAGCCACTGCCCGCCTGCCAACTTGGCTCTGGGAACCCATTGAATCCAACCCACTCTTCTGACAATGTGACATTGGACCACATTACATCAAATCACTTACGTTCTACAAATGTTTGGATTTATTTTATATAGGTTGGGTATCTTGTGGTTGAGAATCTTTGTCTGTGGTTTTGCCCCAGCAGCTATGTGAGAAGTTCCAATGGCCAATAGGTGATCAGTGAACAGGCAAAGGAGGAAACCAAGGATAGGGAAAAGAAGAAACCATTCCCCCCCATCTCTCAGCCTGAGCTCCTATTCCCCAATTTCTCTCTCTCCCAACTCTTGATTTCAAGGTCCATTCCCTTTTCCTTGAATTCCGGGACCCTGAGTCCTGACTTCCCCCAACCAATCATGGCTCTTGATGGGTGACAGCCCTGAGTAGCAGCCAGTGACAAGCTTCATGGAAAATGTGGGAATGGTTCTGCTTAAAATTAATGTGGAATAACCTTGTCTGCACATTAGTGAGTCATTATTCAGCCTCACTGAAGTGTCTATTTTTCATATAAGTGCACTGTGGTGAGAATTCTGAATTGCTGATCTCCCAGGCTGCAGGACACAGTACTCAGGATAAGGCCCCCCCATCACACCCCTCCACCCACTGACAAAAGTCCCTCCTGTTCACTCTGGGAATCCTATGTCAGACTATTGGAAAAACTGCTGGAATTAGCCTCAGCATCTCTCAGGGAGGGGGAGGGAAGATCAGGTAGAATTTCTACTATAACCAATTTGTACACAGCAAGGTTCCACAAACAGCAATGATGCAAATGATGAGATTATTTCTTTTAGGCATTGGTTGGGGGATAAATATTGAATGGGACACCTGGTGTATTCCCGTCCTCTTTTTCAAATAGCACTAGGAGAACCTTTACTTCAGAGGGCAGATGGGACTTTGGTTTAATGTCTCATCTGAAAGTTAGCATTTCTAACAGTGGGCCAGACCTCTGAAGTGTTCCTAAGGTACTGGATTGAGACCTGATTCAATAACCTTTAGCTCAGAGGGAAATGTGCTACCACTGAGCTAAAGCTAACATTGTTGTTTTCTCTTCCTTGTTAGTAGTGTTTAAAATAAAAACTGACATCTCTTTGTTCTCTCCAGTTTACCCAGGATTGTTGGGGTCCAATATGTTTTGCATTGAATTTCTCCTGTTTTATTAGACTACAAATAAACTCTGAAAAACTCAGTATGATGTGTTTGTAAGTTGACAATAAAAACTGACTTTAATCTTGTTTGTCACCAGTTTTGAAACTGGACTGAAGTTATCCCTGAATATTATTTCTACAAATAAAATGTATTCTTATTCTTTTTCTGTCAGGAAGCTAATTTACACACATTGGGATCTATGAAGACTTATTAATTACAACATAGAATTATGTAGAATTTTCAGCACAGATATAAGCCATTTGGTACAACAGGTATAAGCTGATGTTATGTTTCACATGACCCTCATCCCAACCTCACTCTTCTTGTCCTATCAATATTCCTTTCTTTATCAGAAATCTACCTAGCCTCCTTTTAAATGCATCCATGCTATTTACTTCAATTACTCCATGGGCTACCCATTCCAAAACCCTCTGGGTAAAGGGCATAGATTGATAAACTAGCACAGTACAGTTAATGCATGATTAGTTATTAATCATTTTTTAAAATTTACATATTATGCAATAAAAGCTCTTGCCCCTAATTGATTTACTGTCTTAAACATTAGACTATGCCATTCTGGGGGTAGAATTGATCAAATCTTTCGTAGGACGTGCTTACTGAGTTGACATTTGTTTTTAATTCACTAATTAGGTTTGCCTGCTTTGTGACAAGCGCACCACAACTAATTCTGATAGAGCTTATATAATGATAAATTACCACAGCAACACAGAACCACTTACCCTCAATCAGCAATTCAACTCAACAAACAGAACGATGCAATTTTATGAGAAATGAAGCCATCTGTATTCCTAAGCTTTCTTTAATGTGGAAATCAGTTTGTTTTCAGGGCTGTGCCATTTATGAAAAATGAAACAAAAAATTTGGTAAGATCCATTACCAGCCACAAGGATCAAGTTACCCCACACCCAGTTGAGGTGATATAGCCAGTGATCAAGCTTTCTGCTGCCGGCTCATCTCAGATGTAGTGTGCAGCCCAGTGCTGAACATGCTGCTGACTGGCTGTATATTCATCAAGAGGGCCAGGTGCATGCCTTACAAAGGGGAGGTGCATTCAGCTGGTGGAACTATCTTAAAAGTGTTTCAGGGAAGAAATAAGACCATCAATGCAGTAGCAGGCCAGAGAGAGAGAAAGCTCCCAGGTTTTCTGATGCAGCACGGGGGGACCCTAGTCAAGGAGGTGGAAAGGAGGAGGGAGCTCATGTTTTTGCAGGGGTCAAGAGGCTCTCTGGGCACACACTAAAAAGGGAGCGGTAACAGACAGCCAAGGACGTCAATGCAAGCAGTCTGGCCTCAAGGACCTGACTACAGTGTCAGAGAAAGTTCAATGACCTCACACAAGTGGTCAAGGTCAGTGAATTCATCTTTAAATGCCATCTCCTAGCCACCTCACCACCAAGAACACAAACTATTCAATACAACACATCCCCCATCACTCAACCATCAATTAGTAGGGCAAATACCTAACAATCTGCAGCTCCCCCTCACCCTTATCAATGTTGCAAGTTCTACACCCATACCTCCCAGCTTCCACAGTTTGACAGCTGTTCGGCTATGATAGACATATCGCATGAACACATTGCAACACACTCACTGACAGTTTTACCTCTCTCTGTTGCAAAACAAGGTCGTATGTAACTGTAAGTAGCAGTGAATAACTGGCAGGGGACAGGCACGGCTTTAACTCCTGAGCCTCTTGGAGGAGACAGTGCTCCAAATTGATGTAGCAGCCTTCTGAAGCAGTCCATATCCAAATGTAGCAAGACCTGGACAATATCCAGGCTTGGACTGACAAGTGGCAAGTAACATTCAAGCCAGGCAATGACCATTTCCAGCAAGAGAGATTCTAACCACTGTCCATTGACAGTCAATGGCATTGCCATCACTGAATCCCCCACCATCAACATCCTGGGTGTTACCATTGACCAGAAACTGCACTGGACTAGCCATATAAATATGGTGACTACAAGAGCAGGTCAGAGGCTGAGAATCCTGCGGCGAGTAACTCACATCCTGACTCCCCAAAGCCTGTCCACCATCTACAAGGCACAAGACAGGAGTGCAATAGAATACTCTCTACTTGCCTGGATGAGTGCAGCTCTCACAACACTCAAGAAGCTTGACACAATCCAGGACAAAGCAGCCTGCTTGATTGGCACCCCATTCACAAGCATTCACTCCCTCCACCATCGACGCACAGTAGCAGCATTGTGTACCATGTACAAGGTGCACTGCAGGAATTCACCAAGGCTTCTTAGACAACACCTTCCAAACTCAGGACCACTACTATCTAGAAGGACAAGGGCAGCAGATAGAAGGGAACACCAAGGAAAACAGTCCCAGCTTCTCCAATCTTTCTTCATAATTGAAGTGTCTCATCCCTGGAACCATTCTCGTAAATCTCTTCTGCACTCTCTAATGCGTTCACATCCTTCCTATAATGTGGCACCCAGAACTGTACGCAATACTCCAGCTGAGGTCTAAACAGTGTCTTATATAAGTTCATCATAACCTCCCTGCTCTTGTACTCTATGCCCCTATTAATGAAGCCTAGAATACTGTTTGCTTTAGAAACAGCTCTTGCTACCTGTCCTACCACATTTAATGACTTATGTACTTATACACCCAGGTCTCTCTGCTCCTGCGCACCCTTTAGAATAGTATCCTTATACGATTTCTCCATGTTCTTTGTACTACTTCACTTCACGTTTCTCTGCATTGAACTTCATCTGTCACCTAATCTGTCCGCTCCACCAATGTGTCAATGTCCTTTTGAAGTTCTGCACTGTCCTCCTCACAGTTTACAATTCTCCCAAATTTTGTGTCATCTGTAAACTTAGAAATGTCCCCGCACACCAAGATCTAGATCATTTATATATATCAGGAAAAGCAAGGGTCCCAATATCGACCTCTGGGGAACTCCACTGCAAAACTTCTTCCAGCCTGAAAAACAGCCATTAACTATTATCCTCTGCTTCCTATCCCTCGGCCAATTTTGTACCCACATTGCTACAGTCCCTTTTATTCCATGGCCTATAACTTTCCTCACAAGACTGTTGTGCAGCACTGCATTGAACGCCTTTTGGAAGTTCATATACACCACATCAATGGTCTTGATCTCATCACCCATCTGTGTTACCTCTTCAAAAAACCCAGCAAGTTAGTTAGGCATGATTTTTCTTAAGCAAATCCATGCTGACTCCTCTAAATCAATCTACATTTTTCCATGTGACTATTAATTCTATCTCGAATAATTGTTTCTAGAAGTTTCCCCACCACTGGAGTTAAACTGACTGATCTGTAATTGCAGGGCAGATCTGTACAACCTTTTTTGAACAAGGGTGTAATGTTTGCAATTTTCCACCCATCCCCTGAATCCAGGGAACACTGAAAGATTATTGCCAGTGCCTCTGCAATTTCCACTCTCACTTCCTTCAATATTCTTGGATGCATCTCATCCGATCCCGGTACCTTATCAGCTTTAAGTACTGACAGCTTATCCAATTTCTCTCCTTATCAATTTTAAACCCCTGTAGTGACTGACTTTCCTCCTCTGTACCTCATAGGTAAAGACAGATGCAAACCATTCATTTAACACCTTAGCCATGCTTCATGCCTCTACTTGTAAATCCCCTTTTTGGTCCCTAATCAGCCCTAATCCTCCTTTTACTGCCCTTTTACTATTGATGTGCTTATAGAATACTTTAGGGTTTCCTTTTATGTTAGCTTCCAGTCTTTTTTTTATAGCCCCTCTTTGTTTCTCGTATTTGCTTTTTCACATCCCTTCTGAACCTTCTGTATTCAGCTTGGTTCTCTATTATATTTGCTATCTGACACCTGTCATAAATAAGGTTTTTCTTCTTTAACTTAATTTCTATCTCCTTCGTCATCCAAGGAGCTCTGGATTTGTTTGTCCTATCCTTCCGTTTTGAGGGAATATCGCTTGATTGTACCCAAACATCTCCTCTTTGAAGGTAGCCCATTGTTCAGCTACTGTTTTACCTGTCAACCTTTGGTTCCAGTCTATCCATATCTCAGCTCCATTCTTGTCCCATTGAAGTTTGCTCTCTGCCAGTTGATTATTCTTACTCTGGATTGACCGATGTCATTTTCCACTATCATCCTTAACCCTACCATACAATGATCACTGTCCCCTAAATGTTCTCCTACTGTCACTTGATCTACTTGGCTCACCCCATTCCCAAGAACCAGGTCTAGTGGTGCCTCCTTTCTTGTTGGACTGGACACATGCTGCTGTATGAAATTCTCCCAAACACAATCTAGGAATGCTTGTCCCTCACTTCCCCCTACACTGCCACTATCCCAGTCTATATATGGGTAATTAAAGTCCCCCATTATAACTACTCTATGATGTTTATACCTCTCTGTAATTTCCTTGCAGATTTGTTCCTCTATATCCTTCCCATTAGCTGCTGGTCTATATATTACACTGAGAAATGTAATTCCACCCTTCGTATTCCTTAGCTCTAACCAAATCGATTCTGTCCTTGAATCCTCTGACACATCGTCTTTTTCAAGAGCTGCAATACTCTCCTTAACCAAAAATGTCCCCTTCCTCCCTTTTTCCCTTTCCTATCTTTTCTGAACACCTTGTAACCAGGAATATGTAACACCCAGATTTGTCCTTCCTTAAGCCATGTCTCCATTATCACTACAACATCACAATCCCACAAGGCAATCCAAGCCTGTAACTCCCCAGTTTTATTAGCTACACTCCGTGCATTCCTATACATGCAGTATAATGCTGATTTAGACTTCATTACTTGCTCCCTTACTCCAACTCCATCTATTAACTTTCTATTCTCTGTTTTAGTGCTATCTGCTCTCCCAGCATTCCGTGTGCCCTGGTATTACTTTCTAACATTCTCTCCTGGTTCCCACACCCCTGCTGAGTTAGTTTAAACCCTCCCCAACAGCACTAGTAAAGGAACTCAGTCCCAGCTCTGTTCAGATGCAACCGGCCGGCTTGTACAGGTGCCATCTTCCCCAGAGCCAGTCCCAGTGTCCCAGGAATCTAAAGCCCTCCCTCCTGCACCATCTTTCCAGCCATGCATTCATATGCCTTATCCTTCTATTTCTGTTCTCACTTGCACGTGGCACTGGGAGTAATCCGGAGATTACTATTTTAGAGGTCCTGCTCACTAATTTTCTACCCAGCTCCCTAAATTCCGATTGCAGGACCACATTACCCTTCCTACCTATGTTGTTAGTACCAAGGCTGTTAGTACCTCTGGCTGTTCGCCCTCCCCCATAAGAATGTCCTGCGGCCGCTCTGTGACATCCTTGACCCTAGCATCAGAGAAGCAATAAACCATCCTGGAGTTACATTGACAGCCGCAGAAATGCCTATTCATTCCCCTAACTAAAGAATCCCCTTTCAGTACTGCCCTTCCGCTCTTCTTCCTCCCCTCCTGTACAACTGGGCCACCTGTAGTGCCACAGGCTGGGCTCTTGCTACACTCCTCCAAGAATCCATTGCCCTCACTGATACCCAGAATGGAAAATATGTTAGGGAGCGGGACCCCTGGCGACTCCTGCACTACTTGCCTGTTTCTCTTGGGCTGCCTGGTGGTCACCCATTCCCTATCTGCCTGCCTGCCCCTAACCTGCGCTGTGACTATCTCTCTGAATGTGCTATCCACATAGTTCTCTGCCTCACAGAAGCTTCTCAGTGACTCCAGCTGCTGCTCAAGCTTTGAAACGTGGAGCTCAAGCTTGTGCAGCTGGTGACACTTCCTGCACATGGACTTGTCTGGGTCACAAGAAGTGTCCTCAACTCCTCACATGCCATAGGACAGGCATTCTGCTTGGCTGTGCTGTCCTGCCATCCCTTAACCTGAAACTTTTAAATCACTTTATTCACTTTTACTTAATTTAACTTACTTTAACCTTAACCTTACTATTAACTATAAACGGGAGATTAGTAGAAGGTAGAAATTCTTCGCCCTTACTGACAAATCAGCTCCCTCTCCTATGCCTATAAATTCTTACTTTCCCTGTGCTTGTTTAGAAACTTGCATTTTCCAGAAATTACTGGGGTTGAAATAGTACAGTACAGTACCTAACAGCAGCTGCTCAAGAACCAATCAACTCTCGGCTTTCCTGTGATTTCACTCTCACACTTTTTCAAATCTACCGAGCAGCTCAGGAAGAGTGCTCCATGCAGGTCCGATTCCTCATGCCACGGAAGGTAAGACTGCCTCTACTCTCGTGCTGTTTTCAAACTCCTGGCTGCCTCTACTCTCACGCTGTTTTCAAACTCCTGGCTGCCTCTACTCTCGTGCTGTTTTCAAACTCCTGACTGCCTCTACTCTCGTGCTGTTTTCAAACTCCTGGCTGCCTCTACTCTCACGCTGTTTTCAAACTCCTGACTGCCTCTACTCTCGTGCTGTTTTCAAACTACTGGCTGCCTCTACTCTCGTGCTATTTTCAAACTCCTGACTGCCTCTACTCTCGTGCTGTTTTCAAACTCCTGACTGCCTCTACTCTCGCCAGTGTATGAGTGTGGTGGAAGTAGTACACTCCAGGACCTCTAAGTTGGTGACCTTGTCCTGCAGTCAGTGATAGGAGGGATATGTAAATAGCATGCAAACCATTGCAGTGAGTGGCAGAGTGGCATACCACTGGACGTGGGTGCAGTTCCCTCACACCTGCAGGCAAGGCTTTCCTTACCTGCACACTTTTCAGAACTTGCTTGCAATTCTGAGCGGCCTCTGGCAATGTTTCCAGCTGCACTGAGCTGGCTTCGTTTACACAGCATTCTGAAACTCTCACAAAAGATCTCATAATGATAGCTTCAGCAGTCCATTTAATGGCGTACCTTGCATCCCTCGTTATGTGTGTCGGTTCCTGACCCACCCACTTTCCCACGACAATGTAAATGGCCACCAGGTCGAGATTACGAGCCCGGGTCCCGCCCATTCTTTTCTCTCCCATCCCATCAGGACCGCAAAATCCAGCCCTATGTGTTGAAATCTCTGGACTGGAGTTTGTACCCACTTGTTCTGACTCAGCAGTCAAACGTGTACCAGTGAGCCATGGCTGACACCTAGATGTGAATTCCACAGGGCTTGTACTACTTGTTCGCCGTAACTTTGGTGGAAGAGCCATCAAAACCCAGAAAAAATGGCCTTAGTACCACTAATGTCATTGTCCCAGGGTTACCATGGTTCTTCTGCCAAAGTTACAGTTGATGAGCCCAGGGAAATTCACTCCCCTTCCCCCTCAGTATATGTCAGTTTATCTTGTCATTCACAAATATCCCCCCTCGCCTCCCCCAAATTTACTTACGAACAAGGAGCAGGAGGCCATTCAGCCCCTTGAGCCTACTCCGTCATTTAATAAGACCATGGCTGATCCGATAATAACCTGAAATCTGCATCCCCCCTACCAGCAATAACCTATCACCCCTTGCTTACCAAGAATCTATCCACCTCTGCCTTAAAAATATTCAAAGTCTCTGCTTCCACCAACTTTTCAGGAAGAGAGTTCCAAAGACTCACAACCCTCTGAGTGAAAGAAATTCGCCTCATCTCTGTTTTTAATGGGTGACCCCTTATTTTTAAGCAGTGACCCCTAGTTCTAGATTCTTCCACAAGAGGAAATATCCTCTCCATATCCACCCTGTCAAGACCCCTCAGGATCTTATATGTTTCAATCAAGTTGCCTCTTCTAAGTTCCCGCGGATACAAACCTGGGCTGTCCACCCTTTCCAGGTATTAGTCTGGTAAACCTCTTCTGAACTGCTTCCAATGCATTTACATCCTTCCTCAAATAAGGCGACCAATATTGTATGCAGTCCTCCAAATATGGTCTCACTCATGCCCTGTACAGCTGAAGCATAATTTTGTATTCAATTGTAAGCCTACTTTTGTATTCAATTCACCACAATAAATGATAACATTCTATTAGCTTTCCTAATTACTTGCTGTACTTGCATATTAGCCTTTTGTGATTCATGCACTTCGACACCCAGATCCCTCTGCACCTCAGATCTCTGCAACCTCTCACTATTTAGGTAAAATGCTTCTCTTTTATTCTTCCTGCCAAAATGGACAATTTCACATTTTCCCACATTATACTCCATCTGCCAAATCTTTGCCCATTCACTTTACCTATATCTTTTTGTAGCCTCCTCATGCCGTCTTCACAACTTACTTTCCTACCTATCTTTGTGTCATCAGCAGATTTGGCAGCCATTCCATCGATCCCTTCACCCAAGTCATTTATATAAATTGTAAACAGTTGAGGTCCCAGCATTGATTCCTGTGGCATGCCACTCATTACATCTTGCAAATCTGAAAAAGATCCATTTATGCCTACTCTCTGTTTCCTGTTAGCCAGCCAATCTTCTATCCATGCCAATATGTTACCTCCTTTACCATAAGCTTTTATTTTCCACAATAACCTGTGATGTGGCACCTTATCAAATGCCTTCTGGAAATCTAAGTACAGTATATCCAGCGGTTCCACAGCACATGTTACTTCCTCAAAGAACTCCAATAAGTTGGTTAAACAAGATTTCCCTTTCACAAAACCATGTCGACTCTCCTGATGACCTTGAGCTTATCCAAGTGCCATGCTATAACTGCTTTAATAATAGCTTCTAACATTTTCCCTATGACAGATGTTAAGTTAACTGGCCTGTAGTTCCCTGCTTTCTGTCTCCCTCCATTTTTGAATAATGAAATATTTGCTATCTTCCAATCTAATGGGACCTTCCCTGAATTTTAAGGAGCTTTGGAAAATTAAAACCAATGCAACAAATATCTCATTAGACACTTTTTTTATGACCCTAGGAAGAAGTCCATCAGGACCTGGGCTTTTGTCAATCTGCAGTTCCAACAATTTACTCAGTACCATTTCTCTGGTGACTGTAATTTCCTGACTTCCTTCCCCACTTCCATTTCCTGGTTTATAGCTGCTTCTGGTATGTTACTTGTATCTTCTATAGTGAAAACCGATGCAAAATACCTGTTCAATTCTTATATCATCTCCTTGTTTTCTAATAGCAATTCTTTAGACTCACTTTCTATAGGATCAATGCTCACTTTGTTAACTATTTTCTTTTTTAAATATTTATAAAAACTCTTACTATCTGTTTTTATATTTCTGGCTAGCTTTCTCTCATACTCTAATGTTTTCCTTCCTTATTAATCTTTTAGTCATTCTTTGTTGTTCCTTATAGTCTGTCTAATCTTCTGGCCTTCCACCTATCTTTGCACAATTATATGCTTTGTTTTTAAGTTTGATACTATCTTTAACCTTTCTAGTTAACCACAGATGCTGTGTCCATCCCTTGGACTTTTCCTTACTTGTTGGAATGTACCTATTCTGTGCATTCTGAAATATCCCCTTAAATATTAGTCACTGCATCTCTATTGACCTATCCCTTAACCTAATTTGCCAATTCACTTTAGCCAGCTCAGCGTTCATGCCCTAATAATTGCCCTTATTTAAGTTTAAAAATTTAGTCTCAGACCCACTCCTCTCTCCCTCAAACTGGTCGCTGCTACCTAGAAGCACCTTCACAATGAGATCATTAATTACTCCCATCTCTTTGCACAATACCAAGTCTAGTATAGCCTGCTCTCTGGTAGGCTCCAGAACATGCTGTTCTAAGAAACTATCCTGTAAACATTCAATGTACTCTTCATCTATGCTATCTTTGCCCACCTGACTTTTCCAGTCTATATAAAAATTAAAATATCCCATGATTATTGCCATGCCTTTCTGACAAGCTCCAATTATTTCTTCCTTTATGCCCCACACTACCATATGGTTACTGTTAGGGGACCTGTACACAACTCCCACAGGGGAATTCTTGCCTTACCATTCTTTATCTCTACCCAAACCATTTCCATATCCTAGTTTCCTGAACTTAGGTCATCCGTCTCTAATTTGTTAATACCATCATTAACTAACAGAGCCACCCCTCAACCTTTTCCTGCTTCCTGGTCCTTCCTAAACATCCTGTACCATTCAATATTCACTAAATGTCCTGTACCCTTCAATATTCAATGTTACTGGTGACACCTTCCATTCCTGCAGACCCATTACTATCTATTACTACAGGAATAACTCCAGTGATATTACTCTGTGGTCACTTCAGAGCCAACTACTGCCTGAATGACTGAATGGCTTTGCCTGGGAGTCTCTCCCTGTGAAAACTTGTATAAGAAGTTTTCAAACACTCACTAGAAATGTGAACAGTTAATGATATCTATACAATCAGCTTTTAAATTCATTGGTGTTTAATTTCCCCCATAAAGTATTTATAAGCCTGTTTAAAGCAGTTGTTAACCAGTTAATTTTAAATGTACTGAAGTAACACATCAGGAAGTTTTACAGGAACATAGTCATTAGTGTGCTACCAGAGGAAAGCAGGCCCCTGGTGATACAATGGTCACTGGTGATTTTATTTCTTACTTTTATGAATACACTATAAAAAGTGGGTTGTAAATGTTTACAATACTGTAGGTGGCAAGGCTGATATTATTGTACAAATGTACTGCAGCCACCAACTACCAAACAGCCACTTAGCGTGTAACTGAGTGCAGCTCGACTCACAATGAAAATTGGAAATTTGGTGGGTGAGGGAATTTTAATGGTTAATTTGAAGAGCTGATCTCTTTCTAAAATCTAAACTAGTTTTCATTTAACACTTAACTATAATTTATTATTAAACTTAAGTTCTTTTCAGTCTTAGTCAGGGATAAACAAAATTCCGACTGGAGAGGCAGCTACAGTTAGTTAATTATATTTGTATGTTCATAACTAGGTAGCTAGTTAGAACTGGTTTCACTAGCCAGCAGTGCTGACTCATCTCTGTAGAATTTCTGCCACTATAAATACAAGTGGTCTTGCTAAGCACACAAAGTAAGCAAGCACAAAGATAGCAGATCATGACTGAGTGCAAGTTTGGGAATTTGTTGAGTGAGGAAATTAGGTGCAGTGAGGGATGAGGTGTTGTTTTGACATTTTACATAAAAAGAGTGGGCTGAGAGAGGGAGCTAGAGACCAGCAGCAGGCCATTTCTGCTGAATCCCGGAAACATTAATTAGGTGAGCAGATAAGTGAGCAAATTGGTAAATTAGAAACAACATTGCAGATGCTGGAAATCTGAAATAAAAACATAAAATGCTGGAAAAACTCAGCAGGTCTGGCAGCATCTGTGGAGAGAGAAACAGAGTTAACATTTCAAGTCTGCATGATTCTTCTTCAAAGCAAATTGGGTCTATTTTCTCTGAAGTTTAGAAGAATGAAAGGCCATCTCATTGAAACATGTAAGATTCTGAAGGGGCTTGATAGGGTATATGCTGAGAAATTGCTTTCACTGGTCAAGGAATCTAAAATGTGGGGGCACATTCTCAGGAAAAGGGGCTGATCATTTGGGATGGAGATGAGGGAAAATTAATTCACTCAAAGGGTTGGATGTTCCATCATTGAATACGTTTGAGAGTAGGATAGACAGATTTTTGGTCTCTCAGGGAGTCAAGGGATATGAGGAACAGGCAGGGAAGTACAGTTGAAACCCAAGATCAACCATGATCGTATTGAATGGCACAGCAGGCTTGAAGAGCCATTTGGTATCCTCCAGCTCCTATTTCTTGTTTTCTTATTTCTTGTGTGAGTGGCTGGTGAGTGGTAAGTTTCTCTTTTCTATCTAAACAGCGGGCAGTAGTTTAAACTGGTACTGGGGAGATATAAGCATTGCATTAAGTGTATAGTTTAAGAAGTTAAACTACTTGAAATAACTACAGATAGATGCTGAGTAATATTTGTAACCTTAATTTGTTAAATAAAACACAATAAAAATAGCCGTGTGGATGATGTGTCACAGCTGTAGCACATGGGGGCTGGTGGACACCAGTGTGATCCACAGCAAATACATCTGCAGTAAGTGTCTGCAGCTTGAGGAACTTTGGCTCAGAGTTGATGAGCTGGAGTCTGAGCTTCAGACATTGTGATACATCAGGGAGCAGGAAAGTTACCCGGATACTTTGTTCCAGGAGGAATCACACCCCTTAGACTAGGGTCTTCTGATTTGGTCTGTGGTCAGGGACAGGTGGGATGTGATTATGAGTGACAGAGGTATGGGGACTGAGAGGTAGAAATGGAGGAACCTCAGCCCTTGCATTGTCCAAGTGGTTTGAGGTTCTTGCAGCTTGTATGGACGAGAGAGAGGCAGGCAGGGTGGATGAGCAAACTGACTGTGGCAGGGAGCCATTCAAGTGGGGGGATCAAATAGGAATGTAGTGGTAGTAGAGAACAGTATATTCAAGGGGATAGATACAGATATCTGCAGCAGAGAACTGTGAAGGTTGCAGAAGGCTGTGTTGCCTGCCTGGTGCCAAGATTAAGGACATCTTCTGAGGGCTGGAGAGAGATTTAGTTGTCATGGTCCACATGGGTTCCAAAGACATAGATAGGACTGGGAAAGAGGTTGGGGATGATGAGCAATTAGAGGTTAAATTAAAAAGCAGAACCTCAAAAGGTAATAATCTCTGGATTATTACCTGAGCCATGAGTGAATTGGCGTAGAGTAAATAAGATTAGACTGCATGGCTCAAAGTCTGATGTGGGAGAAATGGATTTTGATTCATGGGGAACTGGCACTAGTAGTCGGGAAAGTGGGAACAGTTTTCACATGAACCATGCTGGGCCAAATGTTCTGATGAGTCACATAACCAGGCCAGTACAGAGAACTTTAAACTAAAAAGTGGGGGAAAGGATCACGTGAGGTGTAATGCAGTAAATTAAAGAGAAAGGACAAGGTAATAGGCAAGGGTAGCGATATGGGTAATGATAGCCAGATTGTGGTCGGAAGGGACAAAGTGCACAAACTAAACAATGCACCAGCAAATAAGGCCAGAGCTTGCAAGAATGTTAAAAAGACAGAAATTAAAGGCTCTATATCTGAATGTGCACAGCATTTGTAACAAAATGGGTGAATTGATAGCCAAATAGAAATATGTATGACCTGACAGCCATTTCAGAGTAGTAATTGCAAGGTGATCAAGGCTGGGACCTAAATATTTAAGGGTATTTCACGTATCAGAAGGATAGAAAGCTAGGAAAAGGTGGAGGAGTTAATTAAGGATAGCATTAGTACAGTAGTGAGGGATGACCTTCGTTGAGAAGATTAAGATGTAGAATCAGTTTGGGTAGAGATAAGAAAAAGCAAAGATCAGCAGTCACTTGTGAGAGTAGTTTATACCCCTGCCCTCTCCCCCCTCCCCCCACCCCCCAACCCACTAATAGTGCAACACTGTAAGAGTATACTGGAAGAAATAATAGGGATTTCTAAGAAAGGCACTGCAATGATCAAGGGTGATTTTAATCTTCATACAGATTCAATTAATCAGATTGGCAAAGGTAGCCTGGAAGATAAGTTCATAGAGTGTATTCTACTCAATTTCTTAGAGCAGTACATTTTAGTGCCATCCTGGAAGCAGGCTATTTTAGACTTCATCATGTACAATGAAATGGATTCATGACCTCACAGTAAAGGAGCTGTGAAGCAACAGTGATCATAACATGATAGAATTTCATATTCAGTTTGAGGGTGAGAAGTGCAGTCTAAGATGAGTATCTTAAACTTAAATAAAGGAAATTACAAGGGAATGAAGACAGAGTTGGTTAAAGTGACCTGGGAAAATAGGTTAAAAGGTCATACAGAGAGGAGCAATGGCAGACATTTAAGGAGATATTTCAAAACTCTCAGTAAATATATCTCTTATTAAGAAAAAAAAATATATGAGAAGGATGGACCATCCGTGGATAACTAAGGAAGTTAAGGATATTATCAAATTGAAAGAAAAGGTGTATAATACTGCCAAGATTAGTGGTAGGTCAGTAGATTGGACAGATTTTAGAAACCGGAAAAGGATTACTAAAAATATAATGAGGGAGAAATTAGAGTATGAGAGAAAGCTAACTAGAAATATAAAAACAGCTAGTAACAATTTGTATAAGTATTTTTAAAGGAAGAGTAAATAAAGTGAGCATTGTTCCCGTAAAGACATTGGGCAATTAATAGGGGGAAACAAGGAAATGGCAGAAGCGTTGAACAGGCATTTTGTGTCTTTTTGCACTGTAGAAGACACAAAACATCCCAAGGATACTTGAAAATAAAGGGAGGAACGTAAAACAATCATAATCACCAGGGGAGAAGATTTGGGAAAGCAGTATATTATTTAAGCAGAATATTAGTTAAACGGAGAGAGACTGCAGAACTCGGTAGCACAGAGGGATCTGGGTGTGCTGGTACATGAATCACAAAATGTTAGTCTGCAGGTACAGCAAGTGATTAGGAAGGCAAATGGAATGTTGGGTTTTATTGCAAGAGGAATCATTGGCAAAAATGGGATATGTCTAAAATGGTGGTGGAACCTCCGCATCTGGGTCCTGCCCACCATTTTTAAAGGTCTCCTGAGTCATCTCAATTCAACAAAAATCAGGGCTTCTGAGTCTGAGTAACTCCAAACAGACATTTTCTGTAAATGTGGTCATCCAGGACAGCCTCAACATCTACTAATTCCCATATTCTGCTGTCACAACATGTTACTTTTTCTGTCATTATCAATTCTATACGGATTTATTTATTGGACCGCAGTTATTTATCTATGTCCAAAACTAAATGATTTTAACTGTATAAAGTTTAAAGCTAATACAACTCAGCCATCAAACTTTATTGCCTTCTGTATTGAATGAAACTGAATCAAAATCTTGGCTGCCGTTACCCACATCAATCATGCTCTTCCCTGTTGTGTATGCTAGTCTTGTGCTCAGTCACCAATAGAGTCATTTCAAATGGATCCAGGGCATTATTTATGGAAGTGTATTTAAACAGCCATGTAGTAAGGTTTGTAACATCATTATGAGGTTATTTCCTTTTGCCTTGCTTAGTTTTTGTTGTTTATAGGTTTTGTGTCTTTGGTAATTCCATGTTATTGGGACTTCAGTTTTCCCACTGGGAAGCCATGGGGTTTTGTTACCCAAATACCTTTACAAAGTGTACTAATACATGCATATAAATATTAGCCATCAATAATGTCAGCACCACATGCAACCACTGGTTTTTGTGTGTCTGTGTCCCCTTAATTTTTATATATCTCTCTAATATCAACTTCTTAAAAGCTTCCTGCATTCCTTCTGACAAATTCCCAATGCCATGTCCAATATAGTCAGATGTATACTAATCCCAGTCAATCAGAAATAGGAGCTCTGGTTGATTAATTTCCTCTTATTAATTGAAGTGAAATGTAGTCGCTCTATTGCTGCTCTGAGTTCAGTAAGTACATCAAAAAGCAGCAACTGATGCTGGCACTCTCCTGCTGTGCATGACTCAATTCCAGCACTACAAGTGTAATTTAGCAGCTGAGCCATTGCTATACTCCATTTGCATCACACATATTTTTACTTTGCTTTTTATGATCTACTAATCACTGACAAGCACAGCACAGGCCAAATGAGGGATTGCACCTGAGGCTTTCCTTGTATGCATGATTTAACAGCAGGACTGCAAATGAGAACTGTGATACCCTATCTATACCATGTATCTGTGGCACTGGTAAAATTGGTAGCACCAACAAGTCAGAAGTTTCCAATTACATCTCAAATAGCAAGGCCAGTTCTGCCTGAAGCATTGACTGAAGTATAGAGCTTTTCTGTCCTGGGTCATACAAAAAGAATGGCTATTGAATTAGGTAACTAGAGGATAACCAACACCTTTAGAGTTGCACATCAACATAAGTCACTAATTGAAGTGGAATAAAGATTAGAAGTGGCAGATTCCACAAGCAGAGGAACAGTACATGTCTGCATTCCTGAGTAGTAATGGTTTAGGTGTAGGTTTTTGCAATGATGGCAACTGATTGTTTGCTTCCATCATTGTTAGGAGATATAATTACTGCTGAAACAAATGCATTCAAACATGTTAAGAAACATCTGTAACTTCTATACTGTGATGTCAATGGACAAATTGCACAAATTCTGAGGTCAATTGGAAGCTAATTATTAAAGGAAGGTTATGCATATTGACAGAAAAGCATTGGATCTTGCCTTTAGAAGGAAGCAAGGTAATGAAGGCAAGAAAAAGCAGAAGGAAATGGTTGGCTTTATTCTTTAAACAATGTTAGGAGCTGGGCTGCTGTGTTGGGGAACAGAGGCTGGCCTTCTAACCAGCACATCTCTACATCCCACACCCCTCACATACTCCATTGCTGCTTGCAAAATGCACTACAAACCCAACCCCTGTGTGAAAAGACAGAGATTTCTCAGTTACACATGAGTTGGGTGTGTATTTTACGAATCGCAAAAGTGAGCAGGCTGGGTTTTTCCGGGCCCAGACAAAAATTCAGTCCATGCTGTTATCTGGCACTACTTTATCACCCTTCAAGCAATCAGTAGTTATGATCCCTACAAACTTCAGTGAGGACATTCTGGGCTGCATAGAGATGCTTCATAGCAATTAAAAGATGGAGGCAAACATATCAATTGCCCATGTTCCACCACCACCATTACCTCTCTCAACACTTGCACTGTCTCTGATTTGTAAAACAGCTTGCTGAACATTCATTACTGGATGAGCATAAATTTCCTCCAACCAAACATTGAGAGACTGAAATCTTCAGTCTTCAGTTCCTGCCACAGACTCCATTCCCTAGTCAGCGACCCCATCCCTCTGCTTGGCAACTGTGAGATTCTGAACCAGATCTTTCACAACCTTAGTGTTATAATTAGCTCTGTGATGAGCTTCAGACCACATATATTCACTTGATTATGATTACCAGCTATTTACACCTCAATGATTGTTGCTAGACTCTGCCCTGCCTTAGCTCATATACTGCTGAAAACCTCATGCTTTTGTTACCTCTAGGCTTGATGTGCTAATGCTCTCCCATCTTCCAACCTACATAGCTTGAGCTCATTAAAAACTCTGCGATCCTAATTCGCATCAAGTTCAGTTCACCCATCTGCTCCAATGATCACTGACCTACATTGGCTTCTGGTCCCTAGCAACACCTTCTTATTTTCAAATATCTCCATGGCTTTACCCCTCCCTATCTCTGGTCCCACAAGCCTTTGAAACCTCTGCGCTCCCCTGTGGTAAAGTGAGGTACCCTGTCCCTTTAAGAGAATGCAAGAGGACTGATCATGTGACAGCACTGTCAAATCCCTGTACAGCACATGCAACTGGGAACTGTAAATCTCGTTCTGGAGGTTTCTGAGTGAGCACATTGGACCTGGTGCTGTGCACTTAGTCTCCAATAAACCATCACTGTTTATTGTTACATCAGTCTCTCCCCGTTATTAATTGCAAGCAGCAATTGATGAGACCATAGGAAGTTGTGAAGTTAGAGTTCGGTTGGCCAACAAATTCATTTACCCAAGACATAAAATCCCTCAATTCTGGACTCTTACTCAGCCCCAATTTTCTTCATTCCACCTTTGACAGCCAAGATTTCAGCTGTTAAGGCCCTAAGCTCTGAAATTCGCTCTTTAAATCTCTCCTTTTCTTTACCCCTTCTTCCTCCTTTAAGATGTTCCTTAAAACCTCCCTCTATAAATGAGCTTTATTTTCTCTGTTCTAATCTCTCCTTACGTGGATTGGTGTCCAATTTTGTTTAATAACAGCATTGTCAAATGCCTTGTGATAATTTACTGTATTAAAGGCAGTATAAAAATGTAAGTTGTTGTTGTTCCACATAGGCAGTGTTTTCAGGGCCAGGTTGTCATCAATGCAAACTGAACATCATCTCTCTTTCCTGTGGTCCTCCTACTGTACCAAAGTCCCAGCTTCTCCTGCTGACTTCTTCACTCCTACTTGAGTCTGAATGATAGTTGACTGGTTTACCTTAACTGTTGCTGGGTCAAAATCTTACAAATCTCTCTCAAAAAGCACTTTGTGTGCATTTACACCACAAAGATGACAGCAGTTCAAGAAGGAACTCACCGCCACCATCCCAGGGGAAATTAGGGATGGACAATAAATGTTGGCCTTGTCAGCATGCCCACATCCCATCAACAGATGCAAAAACATATGCTTGCACAAAATTTAAGGTCACTGCTGTCAGTGGCATTGAGGAGAAACGGGTCCGGACCTGGTTTGTTAGCAGCCAAAAAGAGTGGGATGAGGAAATTAAGACCACCATGGAGCATTGAAGGGGAACGGATAGCAATAAAAGAGGTAATGGAGGGCAGTGAAATTATTAATGGGTGCTAATGAGTAGGGATGGGAATGCAGTTAGGAGCAAATGGTGGGAAGAGGAAAGAGGCAGAAATTAGGAGTGGCACTTTCTAGAGGAAGGAGAATGAAAGAATTAACTGATGAAGAAAGAAGAGAAAAACCACCAGCATTAATTGTGGGGTAGGGTGGCATAGGTTGCACCAGAAGTATGAAGAGTAGGCAGTATGTGGCAGCTCAAGCTAAAGGGTTGGAGGGGAAAGCGGTTACTGCCTTGAACTGGGTGGGGGCAGGCCTAGAAGAGTGCGAGTTTAAATGGTTGGTGGAAGACAAATATTGTTTAAATGCTGTTCACCTGGGAGGGGCAAGTGCCTCATTCCATTGAGGGGGTAAAGAGAAGAGTGCTTCTATTAACTGGGAGAAGTAAGTGAGAGTTGGTTGGCTTTGAAGCCAGCCTGTTCACCATAAACTGAATAGTAGTGGCCAAAAATGACAACAGGTCGCCTACTGCCCTAATTACGTTGGTATTGTAGGGATTGTAAGTTTCAGCTTGTTGGACAATAACAGACTAATATGAATTGTTTATTTATTGGCTGTCATTCAACAGTATAAATACTAACAACAGTGGGGCATGGTCTAAAACCGTGGGTGATCAAGCATTTGTCCTGGGAGAAGTGAATGTGACCACCATGCAGCATTTTCATCCTCTTTTTCATGAGTTCAGACTCATAAAAGGATTCTCTCAGCAGGAGTGTTTTGTTTTGATGACTGGAAAGAACTGTTCACTCATTCTTTTGAGTAGATCTTGTATTTTCTTGATGAAAGGAGAGATTATTTCTCCAAACTTTCTTTCTTTTTAAGGCACCATGTTGGTAGGGTGGAAAGATGTTTACTGTTCAGTCTGTTATATCCTGTTGCATCTGGGCTTTGAGACATAATGTTGACTTTAGAGTCTCGATGTTAACCCTTGCACGACAGACAGAAAAGGATTGGTTGGATTAAAAATTGAAATATGAGGATTGAGACCCCATCTTGCTGTGTGTGCCTGTCACTTTTTTTAGGGTGGCGGTATCAGAATTTCTTAATGTTCCTGTGTGGACAAGCTGAGTGCTTAATAAATATATTTAAACTGGGCTTCCGAAGTGCATTTGTAAGCACATTTTGAAATTTAATGTTGTTGCGTCAGTTCTGCAGAATGATTTGGCAGTGAAAGGGAGGCAGGAACTGAAGGCTCCCAAAGATAAGTTTGAGCAATGTACTTGAACCAGGAGGATCAAGAGTGCTTGACCCTAGGCCCCTCAAGGAAGCTTTTGACCTCCCGCAGCCTTGATTGCAAACCTTCCCCCAGTCCTCCCGATCAGGGGCATTGCTGAAATATAAATCCTCAAACCATTTTGGCTGCAGCCTTCCACCACGGACATTATCAAGCATTCACTAGCCAAGCTGCTATTTGGTCAGCTGACAAATGAAAATCAGAGCTAAAACATGTTATTCCATTAAGATTGGCAGTACCCCCATATGCCTGGCTTATGGTTCTTTGGCCATCTTCTGCTTCATCCACCTGCCCCTCCATAAATAATCTCACCCAGGTCTGTTTTTCCTCCTGATGCTACCATTTCTTACTTAAAATCTGTTTAAATTAGGTCAAATGTAACCAATTGGTCTGCCCTTGGTACATAAGGCTGGTGACCAGCAGTCAATTGAAACCACTGATTGACCTCGTTCTTCAGCTGCAGCAATTATTTGAACAAATTTTCACAAAATTAGTTTACTTCAATACTTGAGGCTGTATTGGCCAAGTTCCTGTCAATAATCGATTACAATCATTAATACTGCTTGATTCTGTTGATTTTTTGTCAGATTTTGTCTTTGGGTTGATGCAAATGAGTTGACAAGAACATTTGTCACTTCACCTTACAATTTCTAGCACTTTAGTGCATTTTCCTGATTGTGCCACCACTGGAAACTTGGCTCTGATCTGCAGATTCTAAATGCCTTTAAATATCATATTGTTCGAAGATATTCATGTTCTGACCTGAATAAAAGGTGTTCATTTGACATTATTCCACTCATGATCTTTCAATGCCATTCTTCATAGTTCCACAAGGTTAGAGGTTAATTGGTGACATAAACTACATGTTATCAAAGGTAATTTTCTTCCTACAGAATGAATGAAAATACTTTGTGAAAGCATCCATCTGACAGTGAATGTGAAGCAAATCTTTTTTATGTAGGCATAGCAGCTGTTCAGTTCCAAGCCTGCTGACCATGCACAGAGAAACAAACAGATGTTAAGTTGTGTAATGTGCTGGTTAAGTGAATCTAAATGAAGCGTGGTGACCTGAATGACAGGGAAGATAAAAATAGAGTTCATAAATGGAAATAGTGGCTGATCGTTAATAAACCTGGTCAGAGCCATTGTTGTAATCTCTGCTATTTGACAGGGCATGCCACAACTGGAAAGAATCTATTACTACATGCTGCACGTGTGTTTGTATGTGTAACTCCTACTACTGCATCTCCACAGTGGGCCTTTTGTGTACTTATAAACCCAACATGGATACTTCTTGATGAAATATTCAGTTGTCTGTGGTAATTATGATTTTATTTAGTGTGTAATATACCTTTAAGAATAATACTTGTTAAGGAAGATCACATGATCTTCGGAACCCAATAGGAGTGTAGCACAGGCTACTTCAGTAGTTAGTAGCGTAGAGATCGAGGTTGAGTTGGAAGCACATGTGTAGTTGCTGCTGAGTACCTTTGTAAATAAACTAAAAGTTTCTACCTAAGAAGTATCTGCTGACCAACTCTATCAATAGTACCAACTCGGCCACCATTCACAACACTGTCTTTGCACTTCTTTCAGACATAATTTGATCTGTTGTGTATTTCCATCATTTTTTAATCTTATTTTAAAAAAATTATTAATCATGAACTAAGGTTCTGGAGAGGATACAACATTGAGTTAGTATGAGTTAAGCCAAAATTGGCGGGAATACTTAACCAGTGCACAGTTCACTGTTTAGAAGAGGTCCATAAATGTGGGGTGCTATATTTTGATCAAATATAAATTAAGTATATTTTGAATGGGGGAAAGTTGGGTGATACGAATTTGGGGGATCAGGTTCACAAGATATTAAAAGCAGCACCTTAAATGAAGAAAGACCATAAAAAGAATTGGTATCGTTAGAACTATAAAAATTGGAATATATTGGTGAATTTATATAAAAGAGTTAGAATACTGTTTACAGTTTCTGTGCTGCATGGTTTCAGAAGCAATAGGAATGGGTACAATGCAAAGTGTGTATAATGCAAAATCTGTTGGGTGTGAGGGAATACAAATACAAAGCAAGACTTGAAAAATTGGGCTGTTTTCATCGGAAGAGTGGAGACTATGGAGTGATTTGATAGATACATTTAAAATTATGAAGCGATGGGACACAGTAGATAGAACTAAGCTGCTTTGAGGTTTTAGAGAAGGAGACATAGATGGAAGATGAAACCAAGAGATTTAAGACAGTAAGCTTGAATAACTTACATAGTTGGAAGATTATGAGACTGTGGAAATCACAAATAGAATTAATGGTTATTCAAGACTATATCACTTTAAAAATAGTTATATTGAAGGTTGGAGGAAAAGAGAATAATGGGTTATGAGAACAGGGCAACCATGTGGGATTAGGATGACTGCCCATGTGGAGAATAAGGACTATCAGAGGCTGGCTAGGCCAAATGGGCTATTTTTGTGTCATACTTTCTACATAAAAAAAAGGCCCACTCTGGAGACACAGTAGAAGGAGCTACACTCTGTACCTGACTTATGTTAAACACAACTTTTGACATTTTTAACACTGACATCAAGTGCCAAAAGTATGAGTGTTTAATTCTTAAGAACTGAAATCCATTACCTTGTCAAGTCCAAAATTTCATTTTAAAAAAATGAACAGTAATCAGATAAGATCTTCTCAAAGATTAAAAATTGTTATGGAGGCAGGATAACAAATTTTCCAGCCATTCTATTCTACAGCAGATGAACTGGGTCAAAATAGTTAATGTTCTCATGTAAAGTAACGAAAATCAACACTACTTCTGAATGATAATTAATTTTTCATACTCTCACCATTACCTGAAAAGTTTTTCTCTTAGTATGGCTACAACTCCAATTCTAACAGCTTTCATCTGGTGGAAATCAGGCAAGGGGGACAGTTAAAATAACAAGAGTTGATTATCAGTAACAATGGCTCTTCCTGCCCAGTCCCCTGATATTAACTTGCTCCTCCAGCAGGACACACCCCAGTGAAGGAAGCAGCATCCTGTTTTAAATATGCAGATTGAGTCTGATGACATCACCAGGGCCTGATCTGCAATATCAACTTGAGGCCCGAGTGTGGGAGGCTGCTCCTGGGTGCTGAGTCCTGGGCCAGAAGAAATAGGACTGACCCTCTGGACCTCACAAGGAAGTCGGATGCTTCTTTTCGGAATCCCAATCACAGCTCTGAGCTTGGAAACACTTCCTCCCTTCCCAACACTGCAAAAATAACGCCCAGCATCTGATTGCAGTCCCATCCTCTTTCCTCCACCAATCCCTAGATCATCATCCTGAGATTTGAAATGCACTCCCAGCATTTCTAATCACAGCCCTGAGGTTTGAAACACACAAACATGCCAGGAACTCCCCAATGCATTCTCAGCCGTGAGTTCCTGTTATTTACTTGTGCTCCTGCCCATCTGCTGGATTGTCAGTTTGACACAGCATAACTCAAAAGCAAAATACTGTGGATGCTGGAAATCTGAAATAAAATCAGGAAGTGCTAGAAATGCTCAGCAGATCAGGCAGCATCTGTGGAGAGAAAACAATAATGTTTAGGTCTGTAACCTTTCATCACTCTGATGCTGGGAACCTCAAGAGGAGGCTGAGATTGATTATCCACTCTGCACTTTTGGCTGGAGATGTTTGCAAATGATTTAACCTTGTCTTTGCACTCATGTGCGGTGCTCCACCATCATTAGTAATGGGAACGCTTGTGAAGTCTTCTCCTCCTGTTAGTGGTGAATTGTCCACCACCATTCATGACTGAATGCAGCAGGACTGGAGAACTTTGATCTGATTCATTCTTTGTGGAATTTATTTTTTATACTCATTCATGGCTTGTGGGTGTTGTTGGCTAGGCCAGCATTTATTGCCAATCCTAATTGCCCTTGAGTAGGTGGTGGTGAGCTGCCTTCTTGAACTGCTTCAGTCCATGTGTTGAAGAACACCCACAGTACTGTTAGGCTGGGAGTTCAAGGATTTTAACCCAGCAACAGTGAAGGAATAGCGGTATAGTTCCAAGTCAGGATGGTGAATGGCTTGGAGGGGAACTTGCAGCTGCTGGTGTTCTCATGCATCTGTTGCCTCTTGTTGGTTTCCTCATAACCTGCTGCAGACCCAGTCTGGCAGAAATGTCCTTCAGGGCTCAGCCACTTCAGTCAGTAATGGAAATACTTATCCACTCTTAGTTTGCCATCTAGAATACATTCTGTGCCCTCGACACTCTCAGGGCTTACTGTAAGTGGTGTTCAATTTGGACGAATCCTGATTTATTAGCTGAGGGAAGGAGTGAGGTGGTAATCATTAGAAGGTTTCCTTGCTCATGTTTGACCTAATGCCATGAGACTTTATGGGGTCTGATGTTAATGTTGACAACTCCCAGGGCACATCCCTCCCAACCATATACCATGTTCTATCACTTTTGGTGGATCTATCCTGCTGTTAGGACAGGATGTATCCAGGGATAATGATGGAGAAGTTTGAGGCATTTACTGAAAGGAGGATTCAGATGGAGGTGGAAATAGGCAGTCTTTTTGATAGAGAAGATAGGGAGTCAGAAGTTCAGTTTAGAGTTGAACAGAATGGGGCTGCAAGGCATCAATGCTGCAATCTTATCTCAGGGTTTATCTGAACACCACAACAATTTTCAATGTTTTCTTAACTGGAGAGTGACCAATAATGGAGATTAAGGAGAAATAAGTGTAGCACTTGAGGTGAGAAGAAGAAAGATGACCAGGCAGCAGAAGTGAAGGGGAGGATGACAAACTATAGCTAAAAGGAGTGACTTAAGGTAATGGCATAATTTTTGCTGGACTAAGGGGAGATATAATAATTATTTTAAAAAAGAAGGGTAAATAGAGAAATTACCATTGGTTAGTGAGTCAGTGATGAGGAGTCAGGAATTTAAAATTCCCTACTAGAAATGTGAGAAAGAGGTTAATGGAGATAGCTTTGCACAGAATGTAGTTCAAGTATAAAATGTCTCAATGGTTGAGGCAAAAATCTTTGCTTCTTTGAAGGGAAACAGGAATAAACATTAGAGGCAAAAGAAGATGCAGAACTATGCGGAGGGAGAAGGCAGTGATTTCATTCTGGATTGTTTTAAAAAGAACAGCCAGTACAGACACATTGGGGAGAATGGTAACCTTTGCTGTAAACCTTGACCATGCGATGTAGAGGTGGGAAGTGAAAGTATCAAGAAGAAAAAGCAACCAACATACTGAGAAAGAAGAAATAAAAAAGATGCATGATGGTTGAAAAGGTAGAGCGACATTGCCAAATAAATAAGAATCAAGTCCTGAGGATTGAATAGGAAAACAGAGAGAACATGAGAAAATACACAAGAATAGAAACAAACATTGGGAAGGTAGAAGAAGCCTGATGATTGTTGGAAATGACTAGAAGCATAGGAAATAGGAGCTGGATTAGGTCATTCAGGCCCTTCAAGCCAGCTCCGTCATTCAATATGATCATGACTGATCCTCTATCTCAATGCCATACTCCTGCTCTCTCCATACCCCTTGATGCCTTTAGAGTCTAGAAATCTATATATTTCCTTCTTAAGTATATTCAGTGACTTGGCCTCCACAGCTTTCTGTGGTAGACAATTCTACAGGTTCACCACCCTCTGAGTGAAGAAGTTTCTCCTCATCTCAGTCCTAAATGGTCTACCCCATGCGCTGAGACTGTGACTCCTTGTTCTAAATCCCCAGCCAGAGGAAATATCATCCCTGCATCCAGTCTGTCCAACCCTGTCAGAATTTTATCCGTTTCAATGGATCTCCTCTCATTCTTCTAAACTCTAGTGAATACAAGCTTAATCAGCCCAATCTTTCCTCATACGACAATCCTGCCATCCGAGGAAACAGTATGGTGCACTCCCTCTGTGGCAAGTATATCCTTTCTTAGGTAAGGAGACCAAAACTACACAAAATATTCCAGGTGTGGTCTTACCAAGGCCCTGTGCAGCTGCAGTAAGCCATCCTTATTCCTATACTCAAGTTCTCTCGCAATGAAGGCCAGCATACCATTTGCCTTCTTAACTGCTTGCTGAACCCGCATACTTGTTTTCAGTGATTGGTGTACAAGGGCACCCAGGTCCCTGTGTACATCAATATTTCCCAAACTATTACCATTTAAATAATACTGTGCCATTCTGTTTTTCCTACCGAAATGGATAACTTCACACTTATTCACGTTATACTGCACCTGCCATGTATTTGCCCATTCACTCAACTTATCTAAATTGCCTTGAGGCCTCTTAACATCCTCCCCGCCATTCTCATTCCCACCAAGTTTTGTGTCATTAGAAAACGTGGAAGTGCTACATTCGGTACGTTCATCCAAATCATTGATATATATTGTGAATAGCCAGGGCCCAAGCACTGATCCCTGTGGTACTCCACACTGCCTGCCATTCTGAAAAAGACCCATTTATTCCTACTCTCCATTTCCTGGCTGCTTACCAATTCTCAACCCATGCCAATATATTACCCCAAATACACTAACCTCTTATGTGGGACTTTATATAAAGCTTTCTGAAAATCCAAATACAGCACATCCACTGGTTCCCCCTTATCTATTCTACTAGTTACATCCTCAAAAAAGTCCAATAGGTTTGTCAAACATGGTTTCCCTTTTATAAATTCATGCTAATCCCATTGATATTTTCTAAATGTCCTATTATCACATCATTTATAATAGCGTTTTCCCTACTACTGATGTTAGGCTAACCAATCTATAATTTGCTGTTTTCTTCCTCCCTCATTTTTTAAATAGTGGGGTTACATTTACCATCCTCCAATCTGCCAGGACTGTTCTAGAATCTACAGGATTTTGGAAGATGACAGTCAATGCATCAACCATTTCCATGGCCACCTCCTTTATTACCCTGGGATGTAGATTATCTGGCCCAGCAGATTTATCGGCTTTCAGAACCATTAATTTCTCCAGCACTGTTTTTTTAGAAATACTAATTTCCTTCAATTCCTCCTTCTTGCTAGGCCCTCAGTTCCCCAGTATTTCTGGGAAGTTATTTGTGTCTTCCTCCATGAAGACAGAACTAAAGTCATTGTTTAATTGCTCTGCTATTTCCTGGTTCACTATTATAAATTCTCCTGTTTTAGACTTTAAGGGACCTAAATTTGTTTTCACTAATCTTCTTATTTTTACATATTTCTAGAAGCTTTTGCAGTCTGCTTTTATGTTCCTTGCAAGTTTACTCTCATACTTAATTTTTCCCCTCTTAATCAATCTCTTGGACCTCCTTTGCTGAATTTAAACTTCTCCCAATCCTCAGGCTTGCTACTTTTTCTAGCAACTTTGTATAACTCCTCTTTGGATCTAATACCATCCCTAATTTCTTTTGTTAGCCATGGTTTGGCCACTTTTCCTGTTGTGTTTTTGTGCCAGAAAGAAATGTGTAACTGTTGCAAAGCATGCATTCATTCCTTAAATATTAGCCAGTATCCCATCAGCAGAGCTTAAGTTCACAGCATTTCAATTATTGTGGTACTGTAGCAAAATCTAGTGCCTTTTTAAAAAATGATTAGAACGTTAATAAGAAACAGTTTCAGCCACCAGAATGATTCTCACTCCAGTAAAGATCTTTATAGGCCTTAGATTGGTTAAATTTACAACATTTAGCTCATTTCATGCATCCTGAAGCAGTTCTTTTCCAACCAAGTGAGCAAAATGAGGGTGTATTTTAACATGTTTTCTGTTCTCTATTCACCAGTAAACATTAAGAATTACGAGAGGCAGGAACACTCTATTTCCTTCATAACTTGATCAACAAAGCCACATATCAACTATAACACTGTTCTATTTAATCAATACAGGCTTCAGTTTAACTGGTAGTAAAACAGGTGATGAAAACAAAATTGTCTTTTTAACCTTTTAATATTAGCCTAATTGGTGCTTTTAGCTAAAATGTAGAGCGATTGTTGAAGGAATTTATTTGTACAGAATTTCAAGATAAGGGTGCATGCTGTCACACACCAGTGAATAACTCACTGAAATACCATTTCTTTTATATATCTGGAAATTATTTTGAATACTTAATGGATTTCTCAGGAGAACTGTTTTCTGTGGTCTAATTTCACTAACAGATCTACCGTGGTGTTAAATTACATTGTGTATGGTTGAAGTTACACCTCCAGCTCTCACTGGGCTTCTTTTTAACTCTCTAATCAATTTATCAAGCATTGCAAGTTGACAAAGGTAAAACTCCTGCTCACATTTAACATTTTCTAGCAATCTTCTTTGAACAATGCTGGCACTGATAGTTCCCACTTCCAACACTCCCTCCACATCCAAACATTTGACAAGTTACCAGCAAAAATGGCACCTGATGTAATGTTCCATGTAATGACTGCAGCAAAGCCTTATTATAGTGAATTTCTATATTGTGTAATTCTGTTTATAGTGGGGGAAATGAAATGCCCAGTCATTTACAACATAGCTCAAGGAACAACAGCCCTGCTACACTGAAATGGCTACCTACTCATGGTGTTCATTTCTGCACCATTGAGCAATCCCTCAATCATGGATTGATAGAAATAGTGTTTGCAAATTACAGAATGTTTGAGTCACCTGTATGTAATATGCTGAAGTCTTCTGATTTCAAGGTTTAACCCTGATTATATATAATAATACTGTAAAGGATGAAATATGGATTAGACACTGTCAAATCCAGAAACATCAATATATGCATTGTGCAAATGTTAGCGACGGTTCAGATGGTAGCACTCACTACTGAATCAGAAAGGTGTAGCCTCAAACTCCACTCCAAGGCCAGAATCTTTGGGTTGACAAGCGTCCCGACATCACTGTGTGTCATTCAGATCTTCAGTTTGACGGGTGCTCACTGGAGTTGGCTGTGCACCCGCCAAACTGTCAAAGGCCTATTAAGGCCATTTAAAAACTAATTGAAGTATTCACTGAGCTGCCTATCCAACCTTAAGGCAAAGGGCAGAAGGCCTTCGCAATTATCATGAAACCTCATCCATGGGCAGGATGAGTTTTCATGAAGTGTTTATAATTGAATAAAACTTTTTATTACAGTTCGTTGACATGTCCCAGCTCCGTACCTCAGGGAGATTTCAGCGCTCTTACGCACGCATGTGTGAAGGAGCGCAGGCCCTGACTCAGCTTATTCCCCCCGCCTGCTCAGTGCTTCTGGGTGCATGTCATACTGGGCAGGCCTTAATTGGCCCACCGATGTAAAATGCCTGGGCCCGCTCCCACTCAGCTCCTCCAACAGGGAGAAAATTCTCCTTCAAGGGATTTAAGCACAAAGTCTAGGCTGACACTCCCATGAAAACCATCAAAAATTACCCAACAATTTTTTTAAAATCTGTTAGTCTAAAAAAACCCTGATAGCCCCAAAACAGCTGTGAATATTGACCTTATGACAATGGGCTAGGATTCTTAGGCTCCTGCCCCGCCACCCAAAAGCCAACAGGGAATGTATCCCCGCTGATACTGGCTTCCCTGCAGCAATTTAATGCTTCAAGAAATGTTAATTGGCTGGAGATGGGACTTTTGCTCCTCACTTGGGGGGAAGTCCCACCCCAGAGAGCTGCCAGCCAATCAGATTAGCTAGCAGCTTTCTCGTCCCAGCAGCACCAGAAGCGGCAGGGGAAATGACCAGCACTGCAGGCAGTGCCCAGAGTTTAAGTCGCAGGAGTCCAGGACCAGCAAAGTGTGGGGGTCTCAATGCAGTAGGGTAATTGAGGCTTGTAGTGGGGGGTTGGGGGGGGGGGTGTGGATTGGGCAGAGGGGTTTGGGGGTGTTGGTGGAGAGACCTGGCTGGGGAGGAGGTGGAGGAAGCACACACAGTGGCCTTGTGGGGCGGGGGGTGCCACTGATAGATGTTGAAAACAGATTGTTTATGGAGGCACCCGGCCGCAAAACTTCCCACCCAGGCCTTGAGCAGGGTTACTTTCCAGGCATCTCCCCTGCCTCTGAAGTCCTCTCACCAGCTTGAAAATTGAGGCTGGGTAGGAAAGGGTCCTTAAGTGGTCATTAATTGGACACTTACTGGTCTTAATTGGGGCAAGTGCAGACAAGCCTAGGTCTCAACCATCCCACTACAAAACTGAGGAGAGTTTGAGGCAGGCGGGAGGGCAGCGGGAAGCCCATCCAAGGAATTTTATAGCCCCCCTGAAAACCTGCTGGCAGGGGAATGTAAAATTCTGCCCAAAAAGACAAAGAGCTAGATTAAAAGTGCAGGACTTGTCATGAAAGATGCTGCAGGTATACCCAACATTCAATTGTTTTACTGCAATGGAGAAGCACACAGAAACACAGCTTGTAGCAGTGATGAATTTAAATGTAGGACACAAGTTCTGAATCATGCAATTTAACAGTAACAGTTAGAATTGATCACTTCCAGCACAGAACTCTACCACAGCAAAATATATCAAGAGTTCATACACAGAGGTTAACGCATCTACATGATTTTACATCATTTCATTTGAATGGATGGAAAATCATTAAGGTACATTGACTTCAGTACCTGATGTGTTCCTGTCACATGCAGTTCTGTGCTTTATGGACTAATTTGTAAAATCAATCTCTTATTTTCTAATGGGCCTCCTGGCAAGTGCTCTCACTCTCCTCCTCGTAATGTAGATTTTTGACCTTTTTTCAATACATTATATAACAATTCAGCTTCTTAAGCCAGAATTCTTTTGAAAAAGATTAAATGTATCTTGCATCTGAAAATAAAAGCAGCATAGGTAGTGGTGGGTGTGGTTAAACATGGAATAAAAAATACACAAGAATAAACTGACTCATTATTGTGTCTATCTTTATTCCAGACCAAATGGCAGCTCAGACACAAGCAGGGTTTACCTAGTTTAAGTATATGCTCATTTTCATTTTTGAGATACTCCATGGGGGTTGGGGGTGACGGGGGATGGGTGTGAACATAAAGATCATTCAGCATAATTAAAATAAAATGGATGGAGCTAACTTCTGATGAAAAGTCACTCTCTAATATTAATTTGTCTTTTCCTCTATAGGCATTGGTCAACCAGATGTAGGTTCAAGCAAAACTCCAGATTCCACATTGTTACTACTGGAACAACTCTGCACAATTGGGAAATTACCTGACTTGCCGCACCCTCCTCAGGGAAAAGTGCCTCAAATAACAGGATGGCCCCCTGGAAACAGTTTGGAGACAGCCACCAAGGCTGCTGGATGCCAAGGTGGGCTGGTTAAAGGGCCTGCCTTAGTGCTCTGGGATTTTGTTACAGTTGTTTTATATAATTGTTTTTTAGGCCCTCTAGATGCCCCCCCCCACCCCCCACCCCTCACACCGCCTCACTCCCCACCTACTTGCTGAGCCCCATTCATGCCAATTCATGCCAACCTATGCCACCAACCACTCCCAAATGGCCCCTCATACCCTTCATGCCAATGTCACTCTACCCACCCTATTACTCCTCATACCCTACATGCCAACACATGACCCCACACTGATCCCCGTGGTCCCTTATAGTCCCTATGCCAACTTGGTGCCAACTCATGCTAACCCATGCATCCCCACCCACCACCCTTACACCCCTCATGCTAACTCAATCATGATCCATCATGGGCAGACCTTAGAAAATTATTTCATTTCATCTCAGAATGCTCCTAAGCATCTATTAGAGACTTCGCGATATTAACACTTTCATTGATAAAAGCCCATTCCGTAGATTTAAATCCCTTCAAGTACTTATTCCTTATAAAAACAAATATTTGTATCCTTAACCCCACAAAGATAGCTAATCCCGTAATAACATTTTGGAGCTATCAATCAAACTGTGAAACACAAAGATAGGTAGGAAAGTATGTTGTGAAGGAGACATAAGTAAGTGGACAAAAATCTGGCAGATGGAGTATAATGTGGGAAAACGTGAAGTTGTTTACTTTGGCAGGAAAAATAAAAAAGCAGAGTATTACTTAAATGGAAAACGACTGCAGAATTCCGACTTGTAGAGGGATCTAGGTATTCTAGTGCATGAGTCACAAAAAGTAAGTATGCAGGTACGACATATAATCAAGAAGGCTAATGAAATACTATCCCTTTTAACAAGAGGAATTGAACATAAAATTAAATATGTTATGCTTCAGTTGTATACGGCATTGGTGAGACCACATCTTAAATACAGTGTGCAGTTTTGGTCTCCTTATTTAAGGAAGGATGTAAATGCGTTGGAGGCGGTTCAGAGGACGTTTACCAGATTGATACCTAGAATGAGCCAGTTGGCCTATGAGGATAGATTGGACAGGCTCCAGTTTACATTGGCGTTTAGAAGAGTGAGGGGTGACTTGATTAAGTATACAAGATCCTGAACGGTCTTGACAAAGTGGAAAGGATGTTTTCTCTTGTGGGTGAGTGCAGAACTAGAGGGCACTGTTTTAAAATTAGGGATTTCCCTTTGAGGACAGAGATGAGAAGAATTTGTTTTCTCTGAGGGTTGTGCAATTTTGGAACTCTGCCTCAGAAGGTGTTGGAAGCGGGGTCATTGGATATTTTTAAGGCAGAGGTAGATATTTCTTGTTAGGCCAGGGAAACAAAGGTTATCGGGGGTAGATGGGAATGTGGAATTTGAAACACAAATAAATCAGCCATGATCTTATTGAACAGTGGAACAGGTTCAAGGGGCTGAATGTCCTATTTGGTATGTTTGTATAAACTTACAAACCCCTACCGTGATAATGACAGGTTGTGGAAGCAGTCAAGCAGTAATAATACTATAATGATAACCCTTAGGGTTATGTCAGCAAATAGCTATTGAAACCGAAAGCACTTTTTTTTCAACTCTGAGACACAGTAGGCTGTTTTTCTTCAAAACGTAAAGGGCAGGGGATTTAAATAACTTGACAGCTTGACAGTTCCACAGGCTTTATCTGCCTTTTATGAGCATTCATGTCTACTCTTAGAAATCATAAGTCACACACTGCGGAAACAAACCTCTCTTCAGTGAAAACGGGGTCCATTTGAATTCAGCACTGCCGGGTTTAGGTTTCCCATATGTATAAATCACATCCTGCCCCTTTACCCTACCGGCGAAAATAGGATCTTTTGGAAATGAGGGGAGGACTTGCTAGCACCATTTTGGATGAGGTGCAGAATCTTCATTGCTCCATGAAAATCAGGACCCAGGACTTGAGCAAAACATTTAGGTTGATTCTGGTGTGCAGCACTGAGTGCGGCATTGTTGGAGGTGCCACCTTTTGCATGAAATATTAAGCTGAGGATGGATGTAAAAGATCCCATGGCATTTTTTGGGAGAGCAGAGGATCATATCATGGCCAATATTTATCTCTCAATCAACATCATTAAAACAGCTATTCTGGTTATGTTCACATTGCTGTTCTTGGGTGCTTACTTTATGCAAAATGGCTGCTGCCTTTCCTACAATGGTGACTACATTTGAAAAGTAGTCTCCCCTTAGAACACCCATCTAAGTAATTGCCTAGCTTGTTAAGACATTCTGAAGCTGACAGTGGGAGGCCTGAACCATTTTCAGATTCTTGCCTTTAGCTGTCAATCACTTTGGAATGAATTATAGTCATGAAATGAATGACAAAAATCCAAGGGCGGAATCATCCCAGATTTGCACCAAACATGATAGCAGGTGTGAAAAAGCTATCCAGCACCCTCTCATGTTGACACTGCTGGAGGCCAGCTTCCCCTTCTCCTCAAAGAGGCAGCCAGGGGCCCTCAGGCACCAAACGGAGGAGGACCAGCAGCTCGACACCCTGGGGCCATCCACCAAGATGACTCCGGGAATGTCCAGCTGATCCAAACTCTCTCTTCCTGTGTTCCCAGCATCTCCAGCTCCACAGGCTGAGGAGGGTGCACCTGGCCCACAGCAGGATGCCCAAAGCAGGCTGGGCCCCTCCAGGTCTCGGCCCTCCAGAGGACACCCGTCAAAGTCATCACAGACAACAGGGCATGGCAGTCAGAAGGCTGCCTCCACGTCCACTGTGAATGTTGAGGCAGCACCAAGATGTTAGAGGTGGTAAAGTTAGGAAGGTTAAGAAGATGTAGTTGCACCGTGTGAGCACAGATGTTAATCACTTGTACATAATGTTCACTATTGTAAATAAGCTCCCAAGAATGTCTCCTTGCCTATGGTTCCTTGTTCTGATGAGCAGTGCTTGTGTCATTCAGATGTGAAACCTTGGTCCGAACACAAGATAAAAGCAGGTGCCTCAGTCCAGGGCCTCTTCCCTGTGCAGCGCAAAGTGATGGTCCGGTCTCAAACACCCTGGTCACATTACTGATGCACCTCGACGGTGCTTGTAAATACTGCCAGAATGTTGTGAGCAGGCTTCACAGAGTTCCGTCATTCTCTCTGTGCTCTCAGCACCTTTGAGGTAGGGCTGGCCCCCATCTCTTCAGCATCTGTGTCAGGTGATGCTGTGTTCCTGAAGGGAACAGGTGCTGAAAGCTGCAAAAGGACCAGGCACGCTCAAAGTTTCATGGTTGCGTCTCCATGATATGGCGCTGATCACAGAGCGCAAGCAGCTGCCCTCAGCCAGACAGGAGTCAGACATTCACAGAGGCAATGTGAAGATCTATGGAGTGTCCTCACTGCATGTCCTCATCATCCTCCTGGAATTGAGCGACCAATATGGTCTCCACTGCGTCTCCATTACATGATCCTGAGCACTGAGGGTACGTGCGCTGCCATCAGCCACACGGGAGTCAAATGTTCACAGATGCAAGGTGAGGATGTTAGCACTGTCCTCACCGCATCACGTTATCATTCTCCACAATCTTGTGCCAATAGGGCCTCCCGAGTGTGCCTGCCTCGTCTGGCCAGTGTGATGGCCTGATTGCCGGTGTCCTCGCCTTCAAGGGCCTCATCACCTTCATCCCCTTCAACATCATCCTCATTGGAGATGTGCAGTTCTTCCATCTCCTACTCAGTCAGATCCTCCCCCAGTGCAGTGCCAGGTTGTGATGTGCGCAGCAAGCGATGATGATGCACACCCTCTGGAGACTGTATCACAGTGCTCCACCAGATCCACCCAGGCACCAGAACCTCATTTTCAAAATGCCTATCATTTGTTCCATCAAAGTCCGGGTGTGACATGAGCCTTGTTATACCGTTGATCTGCTGCAGTCTGAGGCTGCCAGATGGGCATCATCAGCCAAATCATCTCCCCTTGGCCCAGAGGAGCCAAACCTGCAGCCTCTGTGGACCCAGGAAAATGTCAGGAATCTGAAACCTGCTAAGGAGTCATGGACACTCCCTGGGAATCATGCACTGACCTGTAGGATGCATTTGTGGTGGTCACACATCAGCTGAACTTTCAGCAAGTGGAAGTCCTTATGGTTGATGTAGCTGATGCTTGTTGCCATGGAGATCTAAGCACCATGTGAGTGGAGTCGATGGCACCCCGCATGAGTGGAAAACCTGAGATCTGCACAAATCCCAGCACTCTTGTTTCCTGGCTTTCCTGATCCCGATTGAAATGCACAAATTTCTGTGCCTTCACCAAGATGGCATCCATGATATCCTGGATGCACTTGTGCATGGAGGCTGGTGAGATCCTGCAGAGGTCACCTGCGGAGCCCTGGAAAGAGCCACTGGTGTAAAAGTTGAGCATTGCGGTCACTTTCATGGCCACTGGCAGTGGATGCCCTCCGTGTCCCGGTGGCACCAAATCCTGCAGCAGGTGCCATATGTGAGCGACCAGTTCCCTAGACCTGCGCAGTCTTCGGCAATACTGGTTCTCGATCATCTGCCGAAATGATAAGCGCTGTCTATAGACCCTAGTGAGGTGCCACTGAGCAACAGCCCACTGTGGATCTTCAGCTTCATGCACAGGAGACCCTATTACACCTTCACCTTGAGGGTGGTGCTCCTCACATTGGTGAGCCAGGCGCCTCAGTCATACCCTTCTTCTCTGCTCTCTGTAAGCCATGAGGCATACCGCTTGATCACCAAGCTCCATAACCCTGATTTTCTCCTCCTGTAGGATCAAAGAGAGAGATGCGTGGGTTAGCATATGTGTCCTAAGGACCTCTTCTGGTTATGTCTGAAAGCCCCTTCATGCATGTCGGAGAGTGCTGGCCACCACTTGGATGGCCAGTGTGTATCGTGCTCATTGGTTGTCCAAAACCCCACCCACCTCTGCCCCTCTCCACTTGACCGATTGGCAGCAGTTTTGCCCATTGGACTCCATGCTGTGCTCTCAGCTCAGGCATTCTCCCAACCCACATTGCAAGGCTGCGCTGTTAGCTTGAACTATGATGGATACTGGCCCAAGCCTTAATAAAGACATTGCAAGGGACTATTCCACTAGTGAATGTGCCATGACCACCCTTCATAAGTGGATTCTACAACTTGTCCAGTCACCAATTGCTCTGCTGCCCCCTAAAATGCAAGGTAATTTGTAGTCTGAGCCTGAGGCGTGAAAAGTTCTGGAGCTTTGGTGGCACTTTAATGCTTTTGTGTGTTTGAGTGGGCAGAAAAGCTTCAGAAGTCCAACGCCAAGCATGTCAATGGAGCTGCAGCTGAACGGTCTCAGCTGTGGAAGAATGTTCACTTTTGACAAGCTTTTCCAAATGGAAAAAAAATGGCCACTTCCTTCATTCCCCTACCCCACCAGCATATGCTTGTGTACTTCTTTCAGTCTGTGCTGCCTTGCGCCCACTGCCCCCGGCCCCACCTGCACTGGAGCCCTTGCCCTGGCACCGCATTGAAAGCCAGCCAGCCAGCAAAAAGCGACTTGCCTGTGCCCTGACCAAGTGTGCAGCGCGTCTTCCTTGTTATCCTACGGATGACCCTCAAGACTGCGTGAGTTTGTGTGCACTCACCTCCGAATTCCCTTCAAAGTTCAGCTCATCAGGTGCATGCCTTTAAAAGACAGTTGTAACTCACTTTATTCTGAAGTCACGCCATCGTGAAGAGTAAATTTGACATGGGGGACCGATGATTCCGACGAGATGCCACAATGATGAGATGCAAATACATTAAAATTAAGTTCCCGATGTTGGATGTTGGATGGTGGGAAACGCAGCCCGCCATTGATGGGCGGAGCAGATGATCGCAAACTGGTTTCACAATGCCTTCTTGCCATATTGTCTGCCCACGCCCGCCATGACACCCACTCCAATTGGAGCGGAAAATTCCATCCTAAGTCTTTCTTTCTTTGAAAAGATTTTCTAGCTTGAAAATTTTGAAAATTTTAAAACCTCCATCTAGAAATCACACATGTTAACAGCAGATGAATGTTTTACACATTCATATGTTGGTCTCTCTGTTATTTTAATGGAGGCATTAACCTGTTAAAATTACTGACTTTAAAAAGGATAACAGGAGTGACCCAGTGATCTGCAGATCAGTAGCATCGTGCTGGATTTTCAAAGCCTTTAGGGAGCAGGAATGGAGGCGAGCGGGCCCAGAATTTCCTGCCACTGGCTGGCAAGCTGATTTGCTTTTTTCTAATTCTTTCATGGGATGTGGGCATTGCTGGCTTGGCTAGCATTTTATTGCCCATTCCTAATAGCCCATGAGAAGGTGGTGGTGAGCTGCTTTCTTGAACCTCTGTGTCCTTGTGGTGTAGGTACACCCACAGTGCTGTTAGGGAGGGAGTTCCAGGATCTTGACCCAACGACAATGAGGGAAAGGTGATATATTTTCAAGTCAGGATTCCGTCCTTGAGCTATTTTTGAAGCAGGATTGGAATGGCTACGTCCTGCAAGTGAAATTTTCCAATCGGCAGGCGGTTAGCCAAATCATAGTGAGAGGAGGCAGCCTCCCAGCAACAGTCCAGGTATCAAGAGCTCCAGTGGGCTTTTTAACCCCTTCCTCCCACAACCACCACAGCAATGGCTGCATGGTGGCCACAGCCACAAGGTTTCTCCCTCTATAAAGATAGCCTGGCAGCTGTGGCCTCCTTCTGTTTTTCTATTTTTACAATATGTTCAGAGGGTGTCACAGTAGAGGCAACCTTTCTCTCTCTCTCGTACCTACATTGGCAGCTACGGGGCAACCGCTGTGCCCTCGAGCCATTAAGTGAGATGGCACTGAAAAATTGCATCAGGAATCTACCTCCTGCGCAGTGCGGAGCGAGGACCTGGAATTTCTCCCAAAATTGAATTCCTGACCTCAGAAGGAAAATCCAGCCCAATCATTCTGCATAAAATTACAGAAACCCTTATTAAAGGGAAGAATCTGAAAATGGCTCAGGCCTCCCACTATCAGCTTTAGGCAGGTAGTACTCTACTCATGAATTTTAATGCCAGGATAGGTGTTCTGAGGAAAGATTTTCATCTGGGCCCAGATCCAGATTAGATGTTGCAGAGGCAGTGAGTGCCTAAATGAGGGTCTCAAGGATTACCCCAAGCATTGGTCCTCTGGCCTCATCATATGTGAGAGACGTTTCTGGTGCCAGTTGCACATCCATAGGCTGCTTGCCTGATGAGAAAGTTTGATTTTGACCTGCCTGCCACAGCCACAGAAACCTTTGGGTAGGTGAGAGAGTGCAATTTAGTGAGTGTTTGTGAGGACAGTTCAGTCGGGGGAAGCACTCTTGCTCCTCTGGCTCCACAGGACGATTATTTTATAGCAAAGTGAAATACACCTTACCTGTAATTCGTAAGTCTGACACCCATCCTATTCATCAGTAACAATTTTTCTGGAGGCTCCTTCAACAAGTGTTAGGTGCAAATAAACCTATTAAAAGGGCCTACCACCTGTTTCTAGCAGACACCCAGGAGGCCTCAGAAATGGACTTGAAGATTTTAGCGGAGGGCCCAATGCCTGCACCAATTATCCACCAGTTATACTTTGCATCCTAAAAATACATGGGTGAAACCCAGAGACCAATTTCTAAACTCTTGAGTGCGAAGAGGAAAATTTGCAGAATCTTTACACAAGGAATCAAATAAGTTGAATAAAATCCATGCTAAAATAGTTTGTACAGGGCCTTTGGAATGCCAGACACTTGGAAATGGGCTCCATATCTGCATGAGCAGCAATGAGGGCAACGAAAACTGCAATCATGAACAGAAGGTTTTATACTAGGAATACACAATACATTGGGAACCTCATTCTGCCTACAGCATCTGAGAAAGGTTAATCACATTGAAATAAGTTCTCAACAGACATTCCACATACAGATAGCATATATTATTTCACCCCCCCAACTCTCAAACACTGATCAAGCCTTAATGACATGAGTCATAGGGCAGGACTTTTCGCTGGCTGTACAGGCGCGCACCCGACACATCCGAGCGTGAAATAAAGCACATTGACGTTGGTCGAGCATGTTGATATCAACATGCACTCTCATGATAGTTAGGTCAGCGGATGCATGCCGGAGTTGGCAGCATGCCCGCCAACAATTAAAAGGCCTATTTAAGGCCATTAAGTAAACAATTGTCCTGAATTTTTCACTGCCATTCAACCTAATGATTGGCGAGCAGGCGAAAATAAAAATAAAAATAAAATAAAAATTTAACACTTCAATTAAAAACATGTCCTTGCTCATGTGACAGAGTATGAGTGAAGTTTGTTCTAGGCTCACTTGCACTCCTCCCTCCCGCCCGCACAGTGCTGCCGCTCGCGTTCCACACTGGCGGGCCTTAATTGGCCCGCCTGCGTGAAATCATGGTGCGGTGCTGATTGTGGGCGGCAGGCAGCTTCCTGACCACACCCCCCCACCCCCGCCAAGGGCAAAATTCTGCCCACAGAAACTATTGCCAAATGCCACTGTGTGTCATATTTTTAATGTTGCATAAACATGTAAAGAAATGATATGTGCAAATAACCTGCATATAAGTACCATGCTAAAAGATGTATTAGGATTGCCTTTGTATCAGCAGGTCAATAGCAAAAAGAATTATCCACTACCAGTTACAAACACTTTTTTTTCTGGCAGTAGTAGGAGTAATGATGTTTTTTTATTATTATTAAGGAGACAATTGTCTCTACTAGTAATTGAGGATTTGGGCACCAAGTTGCAGCATAAAACACTCCTGGATCAGACGCAGCACTATCAGATACAGTGTAAAGCTCCAGAGGTGAAGCAGCAGTGCTTTTTACAGCTCTGGTGAAGTACCCTGTGGAGGAGCTTCTAATTTGTATTCAACTGTAGGCAGTTAGTGCTACAGACTCGCAACCTTTAGGAACATCCCACACTCATCTCAAATGGAGGCCTTACTAATGGCAGAGGGGGAATACTTCCTCTGCATTAGCTTGCAATGGATTCAAACTCAGATCCTACTGATAAAAATAGAGGGTGTTAACCCTGTTTCATCAGGCTAACCTGCAAGGGACCAAAATAAAATGGCATTGGCTTAAACTGTTACAAAGCCTGAGAATGAATATTAATATTAACATATGATGGTTTCTATTAAATACATTTAACTTTTCAACCAGAACACATTATACTCAGATTAATTGCTTATAAAATTGGCTTAAAGGGAATCTTGAAAGTATAAATATTCTGATTCTACATCCCACAAGATTAGACTAATCAGTGCTAATAACGTCCAGCTACCACAGAATTAAATCGCAAAGGAATACATTAAACCCAGCTTTTTCATTTCTAGATATATTTAAATTTACCTTATTTTAGACTCATTAATTTGTCACACGTAGTATGACCAGAAGAGATTGCAAAAGCTTATGGGATAAGAATTATAATCCTCCTGGATGGCTGGTCACAACTGACTTTGACAACGTTGACTACCAGGTCACAGCCTAGCCCATGGGAAATAAATCATATTTTATCTTCTATCGATCCCTCCTGCACTGTCCCAAAGTGTTGGAAAGGTCAAATGAAGGAGAGAACTGCAGCATTAGGCAGGCTGTCATTTGGTATTACTGTATTATGTAGTTGATTTCCAGGCTACAGTCCTGCACTGGAAATGTGAAAATGTAATGAGCATGTGTATTATAGGAACATAGGAACAAAAGTAGGCCATTTAGTCCCTCGAGCCTGTTCTCCCATTCAATGAAATCATGGTTGATCTGCAATTTAACTCCATATTAACTCCTTTTGCCCCATATTCCTTAATACCTTTGGTTAACAAAAATCTATCAATTTCAAATTTAAAGTTAAAATTTGATCTAGCATTGCTATTTGTGGAATAGAACTCCACATTTCGATCACCCTTTGTATTTAGAATTGCTTCTCAATTTCACTCTAATTTTTATACTATATCCTCCTAATCTGAGGCTCCTTGCCTAGCAAAAATAGTTTCCCTATTGTTCCCTTTAATGTCTAGAAAACTTGACCAAATCACCATTCAAGGTATCAATACCTCTTTGCAAAGTTACACTCTACCTACACTGGTAACAATGTCACCTATTCAAAAACGTAATTTTATGTCCCATCATCTAAGTCATTCATAAGCACCATGAATAGTTGAGGCCCCAACACTGATCCTTCAGGGTCACCACTAGTCACATTCTGCCAATTAGAGTACCATCCATTATCCCTATTTCCTGTCTCCTGCCACTCAGCCAATTTCCTAACTGGTTTAATAAACTCAATTCAATTCCATGAGCTTCAACTTTAGTTAACAGTGTTTTATGTGGGACTTTATCAAATTCCTTCTGGTAGTCCATACAAATAACATCCTCCGGCATTCTGCTGTGCACTACGTCAGCCGCTCTATAAAAAATTCAATCAAGTCAGTCAGGCCTGACCTACCTTTTCCAAACCCATGCTGGCTCTCTCTCACCAGCTGAAATTTTAACAGTGACCTGTGTAAATTTCCAATCTAAAGAACTGGTTTCTGAATCGAGAGAACTTTAGAAGATTAGAGTTTGGGCATCTGAAATGTTCTTATATACTTCCTTTAAAATTCTGGGATAAAAATCATCTAGCCCTGGGGATTTGTCACTCTTTAGTGCCAGTATTTTCTTCATTACTGTTATTTTGAAACAATAATTTTGATGGCATTGATTCAATATTTGTTTCATTGAGATATCTGGCATGCTGACCTCTTCCTCTACCATTAGCACTGGCGCAATGTAAATATTAAGCATGCTCACCATTTTCTTATTTTCATCAACAATATCATTGTTATTAGTTTTAAGGGGACAACATTACTCCTGATCACCCCCACTTTCCTAACACAGTTGTAACGATTTAGTGTTGAGTTTGATGACTCTTGCAAGTTCTTTTCATACTCCCTTTTTGTTGCTCTTAAAATCTGTTTCATCATCTGTTGCTATTTTTTGTATTTTTCCTATTTATGCCATTTTTTGTAATTTTATTTGCTTTTTCTTAACTCTTATGTCTGTGGCTGTCTGGTCTGACAAATATGCTGTCACCTCCCTTATGCATTTGTGTGTTGCTGATTGTGAGATTCCACAAAAGTCCCGAGTGGAGGCTTGGAAAGATCCACAGCAAAAAGGTTTAGTGCAGCAGTAACCTTCAGAGAAACCAGCATTGGATACCCTCAAAGTTTATGTGGTGTGAGTTCCTCATGGAGAATGTGACAAATATGAGCTACCACATCCCTAGACAAGCGAAGGTGTCTGTGGTGCTGTCTTCCGCTCATCTCCATGTATGAGCTCCGTCTTCTGTAGACCCTTGGTTGTGTTAAATGTCTTTGTGGATTTCCTCAGCAGCATCTGGGGCTTCCTAGGACCCTGATGGCTCTTGATCCACAGGGTGATGGTCTTCACTGAGCTGTGCCAATTGGCGGTGGGCCCTTCTTCTCCTCATTCCAATCAAAGCTATCAACAAGGCAGTGTTGTCTGCCGTCTGCATTCTCCACTCCTGCTTGTATCTGTGAATGGATGCAATTGAGCAATCAATGGTAGTTCCTCTTGAATGGCCTCCCTCAATATACAATCAGGAATCCAGTCTCTAACCTTTGACTTGCCCTCAGTCTGTATATGGCATCCCCAGGCCACCCCTTGCAGGATGATATCATCCTGGGGGACAACTGATCATTGAGCATCCCTCTGAGATATGACTATATGACTACACATTCACAGCGAGAGTTTTAATTAGGGTCAAAAGACTCACATCCTATAACCCAGTCAGGCTTCTGGCAGATGTCCTTCAGTGGCCTTGACATTAACTATCAATAACCAATCTTTGCAGTTAGATCATGACTGCAAGCACGGTGCCTTGAATGCCTTGATGAGTTTACTGGGAGCATAGAGACTTGAAGGGCTCATGCTGCTTCTGTGCAGCAGCCATGGCCCATGATTGTTTGACCCAACATTCATTCTCACATGCCTCTGTAAGGATCAGATGCCAGTTAAGACCAACTGCACCGCAGCACCTAGACTTAATGGAATCGCAGCTAAATGTGCAACATTAGTAAAGAAGCCAAGCTTGTTCATTGTGCATTAGAACCTTGAGTCCAGCACTCAGCTAAGCCATACTGTCCATGGTTTCAGCAGGAAATTCGTGGGGTGCACATTCAATTGGCCCAGAATGTTTTAGCTCAACTCCTCCCACAATCCCTGAAACCCCTACCTGAGCTATGTTTTCTAGCTTGTTTTCCTTCCCTCTTGTGTCATTCTTAGGTGAATGTGAAAATGGTGCTGCTGACTGCCGTGCATGAGACCAGCTTCCAAACTCCCCCATCAACCAATAAGTTCCTTCCATCCTCCTCCATACTCAGGACCTCCTAATTCTCATTCCTCCTGTCATTATCCAGCTTCCCTCTGTTACCCTTGACCCCATCATTATTCATGTGGATATTCCTGCTCTCCCTCTGAACCCTTTAATTTGAAGTTTCCATGCCGTTTGTCAACCTGACTCTTCCCCTTCTCGAGGCCACATGCACCCTGACTTTTCCGGAGCCCCCATGAGAACATTCAATACCACCCCCCCACCCTGACTCTTCGACTACCAGAATACAGGATCCAGATGCCTCCCCTGAACATTACTGTGCCCTCTGCCTCACAATACAATGACTCAAACCCACAAAACCAAATGCCTTAGGTGACTGACCTTGCCCCTGCACACCATGCTGTACATGACTGTCAATTCCCGAAGAGGCCTTCCACTGCCCAAGACCAGGGCAATGACATGGGTGTCATGCTGAGCCCTCTAACATGGCCCGGACAGCTTCAGGACAGTTTCTTCTACATGCCCCTGACAGCGTGGACTCAGCTCCAGGATGGATTCTGTCTCTCCCACGGACAGTGCCTGAGAACCATCTTCCACTACTCCACTCTGTTCTTTGACTACCCGCTATTCTTGTCTCCATCTTACCCTTCCCTTCTTGTGTTTACCCCCCACCCCACCCCGTTCCTGCCTCTGTCTCTCCCCTCCCCTCTCATGCTCCCCCCTCCCAGTCCTGTCTCTGTCTCCCCTCCTTCCCTCTCGTGTTCCCCTTCCCAAGCCCTGCCTCCATCTCACCACTTCCCGCTGGTCTTTCCTCCCATGTCCAGCCTTGGAGCAGCTTATGCTACAAATATCTGATATTTCACTGCTACACTCTTAAAGGAAGAATAAAGCAGCATCTGCTGACCTCCAAGTCACTGATGAAGTGAAGGTCTCCAGGTGCATGCCACTTATATACAGTCGTGAAACAGACTGCTCTAATTATCCACTGGCGGGGCACTTAATTTAGAAAGGAAACATAATTCCAGCGAGTAAGTCTTTTAATGAGCATTCGTGAGATGCAAATGAATGAATGTGGTTCCTGACATAGATCAGTGAGAAACTCAACCTGCCTTTAACCCGCCATCAAAGTCGGGAAAACAAAATTCCAAATTAATTTTCCATTTGCGGGAAACCGACTTTTTCAATAATGCCAAATTTAGAGACCCACACGCTACGATTCCCACCACTGGTGGGAGCGGAAAATCCCACCCAATGTTAGACACAATTAAGTCACAGGGCAGGATTTTCCCCTCTGTGGGCAAAGTGCAGTGGCAGGCGGGAAAAGCAGCATTCTCCCCACCGGCTGTGATTCACCCGCCCCATGCCGTGTAATGTAAGGTAGGTGACTATTCCTCAAAGTCATGAATGAAGAGCATTTGGCCAAGTGAATGGTACTTATATCCAATCATGAATCATGTCGGTCTAATTGGACGCTGGTGTGGCCTTAGGGGGGTCCCAGTGAGCTGTCTTGAAGATAAACATTCATGATATTCAAATGTATTTAAATGGCATTCCCAACACAATGGGAAACGTGCTCCACCATTGAAGTCTGCAGCGTTTGATCACAAACCTTTCACGCCAATGATAAACTGACTTTTTTGCTCCTGTGATATTTTCCTGTCCTGCCCACTATTCCACCCAGCATGGGCAGGACAGAAAAGCCCCAGCCACAATATGCACATGGTGTACTGTACAAAGGAATTTCTCAATGGTCAGTTTAACTACAGTTTTGTGATACTCACAGAACCCTTTGCACTATCAGTAAACTGTGAACATTCTCTAAGAACATAATTAGTGAGCTACTGTGAAGGTTTGTGCATAGCAGGATTTTTATTTGGTGGATGTGACTGGCAATTTCATTGATAAGAGCTGCAGAGCTCCAGACATTTATTTCACACATTTGAAATAACTTTCAGCAGCATCTCATGGCAGTTCCTGAATCAATTTGAAGCCTTTTGTAAATTTCTACTCACAAATGCTGCCTAAAAGAGTAAACTGAATAACTTGCCTGACTTTGAAAGCTGAGCATTTGTGTCAGGTTTGCAGTTATAATTTTTCTGAATTACAGAGAATAATGCTCAAAGATGTACTTCTGTACCTGCTCTCATTCTGAAGTATGCTTACTTGATTCAATTATCATTAATTTATTGATATTTCTTCATTTTCTGTTTGGTATATATGGATAATTGCTATTAACAAGTAATATAACTGCTATTAAAAGCACTTCCTGCTTTAAAATCTGAACAGCATGAACTTGCTTTTATATGGTGCTTTTAACACAGTAAAAATGTTCCAATACACTTATCAGGAGTGTAGTTAGTCTAAAGTTGACAACGAAACAAGAAACGAGATATTAGGACAGATGACCAAAAGCTTTGTCAAAGAGGTAGGTTTTTGTGGAATATCATAAAGGTGGAGTGAGGTGGAGTGGTGGAGAGGTAAAGGGATGGAATTTTAGAGTTTAGAACCTAGACAGCTAAGGTACAGCCTTCAATGGTGGGGTGAAGGGAGTGAAGAAAGCACAGAAGGTCATAGTTGGAGAAAAGCAGAGACCTCAGAGGGTTATTGGGTCTGAGGAGTTTACAAAGATAGGCAAGGGTGAAGCCATGGAGGGATTTGAACATGTGAACAAAAGAAATGAGTAGGAGTAGACCCTTCAACAGTTCAAGGCTGCTCTGTCATTCAATATGATGACGGCTGATCTCCCTCTACACCACTTTCCTGCTTGCTCCCCTATCCTTTAATTTCCTGAGAGACCGAGGCCAGAATCTTCCCCTCTGGAATCTAAATTCAGTGGCGGGCAGGGGCAGGCAGGAAGTCCCATCCCTGCCATTACCCCATGAGGTCAAAGGTCTGGGCATCATATTTAAAGGGCACCCAGACAGTCTGCACCTTCGCCTGGCCACTGCTCCACCCTTCCCCGCTAACCCTTCCTCTCTTCCTTAGTCATCCTCCACGCAACTTGCACTGCCACCACCAGGTCTCAAGTATAGGCTGGCATTTACAGGTGTGCCCCAAAGACAGCAACGCAGCATCAACTCACCGTTAATCATTGAAGAAGTCAAGCTTGCCAGGTGCACGCCACTTAAAAAGTGACCTTCTAAGTGAACATTCCAATTTCTCGCTGGCAGGCAACTTAATTTGGAGAGGGAACTGAATTCCAACGAGCTGGCCTTTTAATGATCATGCATGACATGCTAATGGAAGCAAAAAGGCTTCCCGACATTCTTCATCAGGAAGCTCGACCCGCTTTTAAAGTCCTGAGAACAGAATTGCGAAAGTTCATCCTGCCATCAAGAAACTGATTTTTGGCCTCTTGCTAAATTAAGTTCCCCTGTCCGCCAAGCTTCACCCTGCTGGCAGTATTGAAAGAACCTGCCTCAAAAATTGGCTTATGTCAGATTTAAATATGCTCAATGTTGGAGCATCCAATACCCAACATGTGGTTGAGTATTTTTAAATCTCAATTTTAAAATTTTGAAGTTGGTGGACCATTAGCTAATGTATCAAAAGCTAACATGCTGACACGTGGCAGAAAAACCGACAGCAAACAACAATGTTATGGCAGGTATGTATCCAACTTGAACTTTCTCACTCCAGACGGGCAGCCCCTTGCTGACTGATCATCGGTCCTGTAGCGAAAGGGGAGACTAGACCAATAGAAAATGTCAAAACTGTGACTGATAGGCTTGTGTTAGGCAAAAGCATTATGGGCAATGGAACCAAGATGGGTAGACAGAACAGCCACAATTTAAATGAACGATGAGATAGCTGTAAGGGCTCAACTTCCTACACCTGTTCCTGTGTTCCTCTGTGGAAAGAAGGAAGGGACCGAGAGAAGGAAAGGACAACTTGCACAAAGCAAGCTCCCACAAACAGCAAGGTGACGACATAATATAACATGGGCACTGCAAAATGAAATTTTGCTGCACCTCAGTACAGGATGGCCTCTGTAAAAGAATCATGCATTTCTGAATAGATTATTTTAAAACTAATTCAATAATACATCTGAATGCAACTTGTTGTAAGCAGCACAGATGGAAACATCAAATTATAAAGAGAAAGTGATAGCTTAATTGAAGTAATTTAGTTAATTAATTTTCTATATGGTGAAAAGCTGGAAACACTGAAGAAACTTGGGAGTCCAAGTAAATAGGTCATTAAACTGTCATGAACAAGTACAGAAAATAATCAAAAAGGTTAATGGAATGCTGACCTTTATATCTAGAGGACTTGAATGCAAGTAGGTAGAAACCATGCTTCAACAATACAAATCCTTGGTTGCACCACACCAAGGATATTGTGAGCAGATCTGGGCACCACACATTGAGAAGAAAATATGGTGGAGAATTTACCCCCCATCAGGGGTGCTGAGTGGGAGCGGGCGGGGCGACCCACCATTTTACGTGGGCTGGCCAATTAAGGCCTGCCCAGCATGATGTGCACAGAAGCGCTGAACACTTCCTGTGTAGGCGGCGGGAGGAAACTGAGTCGGGGTCTGCATTCTCTACACATGTGCGCTCAAAAGAGCACAGAAATCTCCTTGAGGCACGGAGCTACCTCAGGGAGTTTAATTTCATTGTGAAAAAATGAATAAAAGATTTTTAAAAATGATTCAGGCATGTCCCCTCATGAGACAGTTTCACACGAGCTGGGACATGTCTATGAATTTTATTTAAAAATTTTATTAAAGTTTAAAAACCTTCATGAAACTTCATCCTGTCCGTGGATGAGTGTCCATGAAAAATGCAAAGGCCGCCTGGGTTCTTCGCCTGTCTGTCAACCTTAAGATTGGACAGGCAGCCCTGTTAATTGTTTTAATTGCTATTTATTTGGCCTTAATAGGCCTCTGACAGTTCGGTGGGCACACAGCCAACTCTGGTGCATGCCCGCCGAACTGAAGGTCTGAATGACGCGTGGTGATGTTGGGATGCATGCCCGACATCATGGCGGCTCATTTTATGCATCAGTGAACGGGGCCCATCCCACACGCCAACCAGAAGATTCAGACCATGGTCTTGAGAGTGCAGCATAGATTTTCCAGAATGATACCTGGACGCAAAAGGTTAAATTCTAAGGCAGGCTTACATGCACATGCAATTTAGAAAGTTATGGGGTGATTTGATCAATGTTTTGAAGGTATTAAGGGGAACAGATAGGGTAGATAGAGAGAAACTGTTTCTGTTGTTTGGGGAAATTCGGGTGCAGGAGGCATAATCTAAAAATTAGAGCCAGTCCTCTCAGAAGTAAAATTAGGAAACACTTCTACACAAAAAGGGAGGGAGAAGTTTGGAACTCTTTTCCACAAATATCAATTGATGGATGAATTGTAAATTTTAAATTGAATTTGCTAGATTTGTATTAACCAAAGGTATTATGAGACATGGCACAAAGACAGGTATATGCTGTTCAGTCATGATATAACTCACAAATCAGCCATGATCTAATTGAATTGAGGATCAGGCTCAAGGAGCTAAATATTCGACTCTTGTTTCTATGTTCTTGTCCCTCCTGTCTTCTACCATTTCACAGACATTTCCTTTTCTTCATTCCCCATTTCTTCCTCTGCCTCTGTACTTGCTTAAAACCTGCCTGACCTGCAGTGTGTTTCCAGAATGCTTTGACTGTATTACAGATTTCTAGCACCTGCAGTATTTTGCTTTTGTTCCCATAGGTTCTTCTTTATTATACTTTCAAGAGTTTATGTGCAAGCATGGTACATTTTGATTAAAATGGGTTTGCAGTAAAAGCGTATTGATACGTTATTGTTGTGCTTGTATTAAAAATAGTATGGATTTATGGAATGAACCAATTTGATTATTCATGGTCTATAATGATCAGTTGCATTATAGAGTCCTTTGCTTATAACAAAATGCCTATGTAACTCCAATGATACAAGTGTTTGTAATCCATCCCATGTTGAATACAAAAGTGTATACTACATTCAGCTGTCTTACTGAGGTGATCTTATTAAAATATATAAGGTCCTGAGGGGACTAGACAAGGTGGATGCTGAGAGGATGGTTTCTCTTGTTTGGGAGTTTAGAACCAGGACACACAATTTAAGAATAAGGAGTCTCCTTTTTAAGATGGGGATGCGGAGAATTTTTCTCATTATAGTCTGTGGAATTCCCTTCCCCAGAAAGCAACAGAGGCTGGGTCATTAAATATATTCAAGGCTGAGTTAGATTTTTGACTGACGAGGGAGGGAGTCAAGGATTATTGGGGGCTGACAGGAAAGTGGAGTTGAGGTCACAATCAGATCGGCCATGATTTTATCAAATGGCAAAGCAGGCTCGAGAGGCTGAATGGCCTACTCCTTCCAGCTCCTAATTCTTTTGTTCTTGTGTGTTATTTGCATTGCTGCTTTAAAAAAAGTGAAGGATTTCCTACTCATTTTTTAAAAATTGATTCATAAAGCTACATCCTTCCTCTGTGACTTAGACTGACAATCTCCTGTTGCTCAGATGGAACAATCAACTGTATATTTCAATGCCAATAATGGATTTTCAAACTGACAGCCAGCTGTATCGAGAGAAACACACGTACCTCTTAAATGCTTCATACTTCGTGCAGTGTTCCACTTTACCTGTAAGGATTTTATTCCGTACTCCACAAGACAATCAACCAAATATTCCATATCATCTCGTGTTTGAGTTTTACACTTGATGGTCCATTCAGGTTTAATATCACCAATCACTTCCAAGAGGATTTTCTATTCATTTTGAATCAGAGCATACCTTTACCTGTCCAGCATCTAGATCAACATTAGGAAGACCCAGAGATTGAACAGTGAGCCCTTGCCACTGGAGTCTGGTTTTCTTCAACGTAACATGTTATTTTGTGTGTCAAGTATGCAAATTACACCCATTATCAACCGACAACTTATTTAACATAGAACAGGGAAATCAACAGTGTTTGGTTGAAAAATACTACATGGTGCAGCAATTACAAACTTTCCTATTCCCTTCAATAGTATATATTTCAAAATATTTCTCCATGAGGTATCTCTCAGCACACATTGAACATTTAAATAAATGTTCACTGCTTATATGACACACGGTTACTGATTCAGTTCTGCTTCCATGCAGGCTTCAGACTGATCAGCAATCTGGTGCCCTGGATGGATGAACCATAACATTGTGCATTAAGAAGCTACAGCTATCACTAACTCTCCTGGTCCCTCAGGCTCCAATGTAAGATTCTCATTCTCCTTTTTAAAATCAATTTGTAACCTTGCACTTAGTTATCTCCATAACCTCCTCCAAATCAACTACACCCCACCCAACAAACTTTCCATTTCTCTGACCATGGCATTATGCATTTCTCCCCACTCTTTGCGTCATTTGTGGTAACCATGCTATTAGCTGTGTAGGGCCCTTCCTAAATGCTACCCCTTCTCCAATTCCTTCTTCTCTTTTAAGACCCTCCTTAAAATGACTTCTCTCAGATTGAACTTTCATTCATCCCTTCTAATATATCCTTTAATGCCTTGGTGCAGTAATTGTAAGTTAAACCATTTTTCGCTGTTATGGCGATCATGTGACTGTACAGATGAATCAGTCCCAAGTGCGGGAAATTTTAGGGGCACAGCTTTTAAGCCCTGGTCTTGGATCAAGCATGTAGCCTCACCTGGAGTCTGTAAGTAAAGTTTGCTGTTTCTTCCAAGAAAGCAGCCCTGCATTCTAAATTTATTACAATTGGCAACAAGATTAACTAGTGCTGATGCAGCACCTCATTTCACGATCGTGCGTATTGAGATTTTTAAGGGAAGGAAAGAAGTATGCTCAGCAGCAATGCCTCTCTTTGGCAGAATTGACCGGTACGACCCATCCTTTGAGGACTGGAGTCAATACATTGAGCAATTAGGTTCCTTCTTTGCAGCTAAGCAAATAACGGCAGGGGAGAAACAGAAGGCAGTTCTCCTAAGTGTCAGCGGGAGAAAAATCTATAACCTAATCGGTAGCCTGATGGCTCCAAATGTGCCAAATTCCAGATCCTTCAATGAGCTATTCGACCTCATGAAAGGACATTTTCAGCCTAACTCCTCGGCGATCACCAAAGATTCAAGTTTAACTCTCGAGTAAGGGCCCCCGGTGAGTTGTTCGCAACGTACATCATGAAGTTCAAACAATAATGGAACATTGTGACTTCAGTGATACTTTAAACGACATGTTGTGAGATCGTTTAATTTGCAGCATAAATGACTATGCCATTCAGCACCGTTTGCTTGCAGAAGTTGAGATAGACCTGAAGCGCGCCATGGAGATAGCACTAGCAATGGAGAGTGCTGAAAGGGACATGCAGGCTTTGCAGAGTGTGCAACATGGCGCCGTTCTGCAGCTAGGGCGGGAACCTGCCGCCGGGCGTGGTGAGAAGACCAGGGAGTCGACTGCGAAGCAGGACACGGTCTCTACAGCTAGAAAAATAAAAAAGAAATACTGGAAGCAGCTCACCAGTAACCCAGAAGTTAAGGCATTACCATTGTGGGGGAAATCATGCAGCTGAAGTCTGTAGATTTAAAGAGGCAGAATGCCACGACTGCCACAAAAAAGGCATGTTGTAAAACAGTGCAGGACTAGATCAAGGCAGTCATTTAGACATCAAGTCAAGTTAAATAAAGTGCACATAGATGAGCCAGAAGTTACTGAGCCTGATGTTTATTCCCTACACAATCTGAAGGCCAGGAAACCTGAACCAATCACTGTTACCCTTCCAGTAAATGGAAAACCTCTGCTCATGGAGGCTGACACAGGAGCGTTGACCACAGTAGTGGGAGAACACATCTTTAAATACCTCAGAGAAGGAATCCAGCCATGGAGTTTGGAGAAACCGGTTGCTCAGTTATAAACATATACAAGAGAAGCAATATAGGTGAAAGGCATCACCTCTCTACCTGTATCATACAGGCACCAGAGAGCTGAGCTGCCAATAATTGTAACAGGAGAATGACCTAGCCTTCTGGGCCATGATTGCTTGAAGGGAATCAAACTAAACTGGTCAGACATTTTTCAGGTCAGGGCAGGAGAAATTCCAGAGTTGATGAGGGAATATGATGGTGTGTTTAGGAATGAAGCAGAAGAACTGAGGGACCTTCACAGGAAGCAAAGATTCCTCAAGTCAGAGCTGGTTCCCTGGGAAAATCATGATAAGGAGTGAAACAAATGCAGTGCCACTCTGAACCTACTGAAGAAACAGCTGGAAGAAAAAACCAACAGCGTTCTATGTTCTAAGAGGAAGCCAAAAGATACAAACTGAAGAATCAGTTGATGGAGACAAAAGCGGCATTAGAAGGAGAAGTCATGGAACTTTCCAAGATGTGAAAGGATAGCTCAATCCCTGAACTGGACCAAGTTAAGATTTCACCAGAGAAAAATTTGGCCGACTGTGAAATCAGAATGAAGGATGAAATAAAACCCTGTGGCAAACACAAAAACAAAAAATAGGAATCAAATCTGAAAAGCCAGTAGGATATGTATCCAGAAACCCTCCTGCAGCCGAGAAAGATTACTCACAAGTTGAAAAAGACGGCTTGTCTACCGTATTTGGAGTAAAGAAGTTCCACCAATATTTGCACGGTCGACACTTCGCAATAGTTTCAGATCACAAACCACTGTTAGGTTTTTTGGTGAAGATAAGGCAATCCCACCGATAGCAGCTGCAAAAATTGAAAGATGGGCTTTAATTTTGTTGGCATTCGAGTACACTTTAAGTCCCATCCGGGAGTGCATATAGCAAATGCAGGCACCCTCAATCAGCTCCCTTTGTCCGATAGTATTACACATGTTCCAGTACCTCAAGTTGAATTTCCTGGACTCCTCACCAGTCTACGCGAGACAGGTAAAGGATTGGACAAATCAGGATCCAATTTTAGCAAGACTATGTGAACAGATATTACAAGGATGGCAAATGAACAAGTCTCTGAAGAATTAAATCCATTCTTTGTACATAGATCTGAGCTGAGTTGTCAAGATGATATTTTGTTATGATGAGCAAGAGTTGTTATCCCTTTGCAAGTAACTCGTCCAATGAGTTAGCAGAAAGAGCAGTACAAACCTTTAAAACAGGCATAAAGAAACTAACAGAGGGAACATTAGAAATGTGAATTTCAAGATTCCTGATTGGCTATTGCACAGCTCCTTATGTGACCACTGGTTTAACACATTCAGAATTGCTAATGAAGCACTGACTTCCCCACTAACTTAGAGGGGAAGATGGAGAGAAACCAAGGTAGGCAAAAAGTGAATCATGACGTTTACAGTAAACGTCTAGAGTTTATTGTGGGAGAGACAGTTTTTGTACAAAACTTTGCAACGGGACTGAAAAGGGTCCTGGTACAATTGTCTCTGAAACAGGATCTTTAACTTATCAAGTAGAAGTGGAAACAGGATTGTTAGGAAACACATGGATCATCTCAGAAGTCGAGAAACACTCCAACAATCAGTTAATCCACCTAACGTCGAAATTGAAACTTCGACATATGAGGTGCCAGATCGACAAAGAGTAGACATAACTGATGTTTCTGTTCAAGTAAATAATTCAGAACTACCATTGTCTAAGGATCTCTCTGAAGCTGCATTTCCTGTTCAAGTTGATCCAATGGAACAACCTCCAGTTGTAGAGTTACATCACTCTACCTGAATCTGAAAACCTCCTCAAAGACAACATTTATAATGGCATGAACTGCATATAATTATATATAATATGGGTTAAGATGTTTTTGTAAATAAAAGGGTAAAACAAAATTAAAGGGGGAGGAATGTAGTAATTGTAAGTTAAACCATTTCTTACTATTATGGGGATCATGTGACTGTACAGACGAATCAGCCCTAAATGTGGGGAATCTTTTTTCACCTTGGTCTTGGAACAAGCACGTAGCCTCACCTGGAGTCTGTAAATAAAGTTTACTGTTTCTTACAAGAATTCCAAGTTTATTACACTTGGCATCCATTATTGGCTTAATACACCTCTGTAAGCATTTTGGGACATTTTTTCTATATTAAAGGTGCTACATAAATGCACGTTGTTGTTATTTTCCTTTCTCATAGCGATAAACCAAAATACCACTCCAGCACAGTTTGGATCTTTGAGCTGTGGTAGGTAATTTGAGTTATGTTTTATGGTTAGCAATTAGTACATTGTCCAGTAAGCGATCAAAAGCACTATTGGGCAGAATTACACTGATGAGTCTGTATCCAATCAATATTAGCATAGTAAACTCCTCTTTATTTGACAAGAATCAAATTTCAAGTGCACGTAATCAACTTTGACCTGTCTGAACGAAAGGAATCTCCCTATACTTTGCAGAAGCAGCTAATAAATCACAGCATTATTATTAACTGCAAAACACAAAAGATTAAAGAAAACAACCAGTAAACTAACACAGGGGAAAGGAGGTTATTTTTGTCACAAGCTCCATTAGATTGTTTTAATGCTCCACCCCATTCTGACCCAACCTGTTATTCCAATTTGGAGGCTACAGATTGTTAGATCCTGAGCAATTTATTAACAAAGGTTAAATCATTGTGCTGGCTGTGCTTCCATTCCTTGTGTAATTAAGTACTCCAACAAAAAAGGGAAGCTTTACCTCAATCATATTAATAATGAAATTGGGTTCTGTACTTCATGGAAATTGTGCTGCACGTGGGATCTTTAAAAGTTTAATGAGTAGGGAGTGTGATGAAGCAACATTCACAATCTGTTGCAAAGAATTGAAGCTTATAATATTCAATCATAGGTAGATTTTAAAACATCTCAGTAAGTTACCTTTCAAGTCATGTTTTTGTTCTATAAACAAAACAGTTAATAGGGAGTATAGTTTTTTCTATGTAGGGGTCTTTGATAACTCACTTAAATGATTCACTCATGCATTATCAGGTCTTCCAAATAAATGCAATAAGTATTGTATTTCAACGTTTCTAAGTTAGTATCTTCTGCATTGGCAGTAGTAAATACAATGAACAATGATGCAGTGACCTTACTATTGCTCCACTACCAACACTGAAGGTACTCAGGTTTAAATGCCATTGTCTTTGTCACCCCCTGACATCTCCATGAGAAAAATCAGATGGTGCTGCCTTCAGGCAAAGTACTTCATCTGCTGAAAGGCAAACAACATCTGTCAAGTTGGATACCAAAGGAGATAATTAGATAATGAGCATAGCATTGCCATTTCCTTTCCACTTGCTATCAAACACAGTAATCCTCTGTTCATGTAATGCTGATCTAGAACACTTTCTAATGTTAATTATCTGGCAGTGATAAAGCTCTTCTTTAATATTATATATTTGTAAAGAATGGCAGTGTCATTCAATGTTGTACTTACCTTACAATGCTGGTACCTGAGATCGCCCTGCAACAAGCAACTGTAATGTAAGCAAGTGTAAGCACTTGGTACAAGTGATTTCAATCGCATGGAGAAAAGTTCAAGAGTCACTTTCTCTTTGCACTTCATAAGGCAAAGTGCTACCAACTGCAAGCATTAAAGGCTGCCAGCACCACCAGTATATGTTTTAATCTGGTTAGGCAAACAAACCCTTAGCCAGATACTTGAAATCTGCTTTTGTCCTGTGCTTAGTGGGCCACCAGCTCCCATTTGGTGGATCTTGGTGGCAATCTATGAGCATGGTAACCTATGTCCAAGTAGGAGCCCATCACCCCCACCACCATCCCAACATCCAGGCTACAAGCAAGCATACCACCAGTTTTCCCACATGGTGCGGCTACTTAAGGACCTCAGTTGGTTTCTATGTGGGAAGGCTGTCCTCGACGCTTCCCGCCTCAGATATAATTGGGAGGAGTCGAGGTCCGCACCCAACATCTTCCCGCCGATTATATGGGCACCCAAACACCCCCATGCCCCTGTCCTTCAAATTCTACCCTTAGTTTTTACAGTTCATTTGGAATAAAATTAAGCTCACTCAGTGCTTAACTTGTCTACCCTTCCTGACAGGACATCCAATAATGTGAATATTGTTGCAGGAGGAATTGCAGGATTGGTCACTCATTCCACTGCTTCACGCATTTTCCTAATGTAATTAATGATGCTAATTATATAAAATCTTCACATGTAAATGAAGTTAATTGAAAACAAATTATACTCTAACTCAAATACCACACATTTGTGTTCTAGAGCTGACTTTACTTCATAACAACATATTTGTCTGAAATTGTTACCGTGTTCTTGTTGGTTCCTATACATTGCTACATAAACATTCCCTAACTTAGTGATCATGTTCTTGTCACATCATCGAAGTACAAGTGTTCCTAGTTCCCACTGAACGAATAAATGGATCCTGTACAAAATATTGCTGTCGTCACTACAGAGATGAATGACAACTTTACAGTAATCAAATCATAAATTATTCCAGAGGAGAAGCTGAATTTGATCAGATTGAAAGCCTGTTCCTAACAATTCAAGCTTAAGGGAAATTTTAACTCTTGCCAATCATTGGGAAAGGAACAGGTGAACAGTTAAAACAAAACACCTCCATTCTCACTGTTTAACAGCACTAATTCTGGTGATGGAAGAAACTCTTGTCAGATTTCAGTGGCAGCCTCAATAATAAATGTAAATTGGTATCCTATGGCATTAGTAGGACCCTCACTGCCCCAGCCCCATGACATTTTTACCTGCTCCTGAGTGAGTGCTTACTTTAGGAAAAGCTATCAGGAAACAGTAAATTGAAAAACATTCCTTAGTGAGGCCAGGCAGAGTAGGAGTATTCCTCAGGTCCAGCAAGGAAAATATGGACCTCTGCTGCCCTGGGATCCCCATCCTCCCCAGTCACAGGGCCCTTACAATGACCCCCTGCACCTCACCTGCACTTGCTGCCAGCAGCCTTCTTTTGGTGCCAATTGGTGGTCTCCTGGAAATGGAATCTTTGTCCACCAGTACCTTCCAGTCTATCCCACTGAAAAGTTACTACATATTGCCCACAGTGGGTGAGCAGTTAACTGGCAGCTTTCAAATGTGGCCCAACAGTTCAAATGTACTGGGTATAGATGTAGTCTGGTGTGGTCAGCTTCTCTCTCTGGGACTTAAAATAGATCCTTTAATGATAGTTTTTCATTCACAATAGCAGGTGTATAGGTCATAAGTGTAAGATGAAAAGCACTTCTGAAGATAGTTGCAAATAATTCAGCCTTGCCTTTTGCACTGATGTGCTGGTCTTCCCCATTATTGAGAATGGGGATATTTGTAAAGCCTCTCCCTGGGTCTGGATCTTTGGCACTTATATAGATCAGTAGTAAAAGGAGTTTTCTTTAAGAAAGTAGAAAGTAATCATTTAGTAGTACAGAACTTGAGTATTGCTGAAAAAACAAGATGTTGAAGCTTTTTGTCTTGCACTCATCAGGATACTTAACAAGAATACCAATGTAAGGGGAAACCAACAATTTATGCTGTATGTGAAGCTGATTGGTTGGCAAGTGCACTCTGATTGGTAGAGGTATTACCATGGAGAATGCACCAGTGATGGTGACAGACAGTTAACTACCAAGCATTATTTGAAATTTAAACCAGGCAGTTTGACCATGATTGGTCAAGGCATTGCCCTGAGGAATGGGTCAGTGAATGGCTGTCATTTATTTTGTTTAGCTGAAACAGGCACAACATGTGTACATGCTCTTTCTGTCTGCAAAGAACAGGGCCTTGTGTATTAATATGTGGACCTTCCAGTACACACAAATGTACCACACTGACTGACAATCTTAAATTGGCTATCAAAGTAATTCTTAGCACACTGAGGATTATTTAGCAAATGCCGTCTATTTGTGGAATCACATCCAATGTTGGACACTGTGTTTTGAGTTTTGCAAGCACAAGCTGGTTAGGTACGGTCTGTACCTTGCCTATTGCGAACAGCGGAAGGGACATGTTGTTTGATACGAGCCGCCAGTCTTTGGGATATATGGCCTACACACCTAGCATCGCACTGGCACTGAAATTCATATACCACATTGCTCAATTATGTGATAGACAGAACATATTTTTGGCTTGATGGCAGCATCCTGTTCATGGTGAATACCACTTGTGTTTCTACTGCATAGTAGCAACTTGAAACAGTTAGCTTCACCAATTGCTCAAATTTTTGAGATACCTTGCCCTCCCAGGGTAATCTGAGGTAGACTGGGCACTTTTCAGGGCCAAAAGTGATGGCCTTAGGCCCGTTCATGAGTTTGTGTGATATACAGTGAAAAATGATCTGATCAGGGTAGCCAATATCCTGAAGGATGCCTTTGATGCGCCTACTTCAGCATCAAGTGTGCATGGTGATCATGGTAGGGAACCCCTGGTAGATTTCTCAACAAGTACGTCAAGGAAAGGGAGTTCATTTTTTCAGCAATACTAAAGTAGGAAGTTATGAATGAATGACTGTCTTTAAAGCTTTCTCACTCATCCAAGGGCGAAACTTTCCCAAATTTGCAAATTTCCCGAAGTGCAGTAGCGGGCAGACAAAATGGCGTTCCACCCGCCGACGGCGATGGCGGGTTTTCATACCATATCATCCCAAGCCCACCACATTACTTATGCAGTCTCAGGAAACACGTCGTTTCCATGGCGGTGGGCAAATGAGAGCCCGCCCACCATCACCCCCCATTGCATCAGACCAGCCGCCATGTTTAAAAGGCAGCCACCAGCACAGTGCTCATCGCTGCCAGCTCACCACCACTGCCCAGGAGACATGTCCAGCAAAGGAAAAAAGACTGCAGCCCCCCCGCTTCAATGACTGGTCCCTCGAACGACAGGTGGGTGCCGTGGAAGCTCGCCGGGATGTCCTGTATGCTCTGGCCACAGGATGGGCAGCAACATGACCAATCCAACTTGGGAGGCGGTGGCAGCGGTGGTCAGCGCCAACAACCTTCAGAAGAGGACAGTCACTCAGTGCCGCAAGGGGATGAATGATCTCCTCTGTTCTGCCGGGGTAAGTCACTCTTCTCATCACTCAACTCACACACTCACAAACCCATTACACATCCACAGGGTCCTCACTCACTGTCAATTCAAGGGACGTTACAATTCACTCTCTCACAATCACCGTCATCGACCTCATCCTGTCCATGGGACCACTCAACACTCACATAGGTCATGCATACTTATTATCTGGCCTGGAAGGCGTCCTTCTTACACTTTCTCCATCTCAACTCATGCAGGACAAGCTGGCACACAAGAGAGAGAGGTTGCAGACTGGGGGGAGGAATTCCCGAAATTAAAGTTCTGACAGAATTCGAAAACAGAGCCATCCAGCTGGCCGGCCATGAGCTGGACCATTCCTGTGCTGACAGTGAAGTCGACACTGCTATACCAAGTGAGGATCCAGCAGTGCAACATCCATCAGACAATCATGCTGTGAGTGATGTGTCCTGTTTCAAGGCCACTGCCATGTACTAATAAACTCCCCTTGCTTTTGCAGGCACATCTGCCAAACAGCTGACAGAGTCCATGACCCAGGGTCTCCAATCAAGCCCTGAAGAAACCTCTGAAGAGGAATCTGAAAACACCCTCCCTGAAGTCCCATCGCAGCGCTCCCACACCCTCCACCAGCGCAGAGACACACACCTCGGTGGGACCAAGCTTTAGAGTAATCTCGGGATCACAGTCTGGTGAGAACATCGCACTTTCTGATCCACAGCAGGTGGTGACTTCCCACGTCCCCGGTACTCGGAGGACTGCTGGAGGCCAGAACGTTGCTGAGTCCAGGTCAGATGATGAGCATCTGGACTTGGTCATGTCACAGTTGCTGGAGCTGCAAAGGCAAGTTCAGGAACATCAGGAAGGGATGTCCGCTGCACACCTCAGATTGCAAGGCACAATGGAGAAGTCTGTACGCCTTCAGGCTGAGGTGAGCGCCGGCATGGCAATGCACTGGCAGGTCAACACTGGCAGGATGGTGGCCATCTAGGAGACCTTGGTCCAGGACTTGGTTCCTGCACTGCTGCACAGGCTCAATTCCATCACTGATGCCATATTTGGCCTCCAACAGTGTGTACGCGAGAGGGGTGCTGGGCAGCTCGATCTCACTGCAGCTACCCCTTCCGCTCATGGAGTCAGCCTGGGGCCCTCGGGCACCCATAGAGAGGAGGATCAGCAGGTGCACCCCCTGGGTCCATCCATTCAGGTGACTTCGAGTGTGTCCGGCCCATCTGACTCCCCTTACTGTTACCTCAGCAGCTCCAGCTCCACAGGCCAAGGCAGGTGCCACAGCCACACAGCAGGACCCTGAAAGCAGGCCGGGGCCCGCCAAGTTTCAGCCCTCCAGAGGACACCCGCCAAAGTCATCACAGACAGGGCATCACAGTCAGCAGGCTGCCTCCATCTCCACTGTGGATGTCTGGGGAGGCAACAAGGTGTAGCAGCAGGGTTAGGAAAGTTAAGAAGAATTAGATTAAAGAATGGCCGCTTCATTTGGTCTTCGAGCCTGCAGCGGCGCTGGTTTTCTTGGGCAGAAGCACGGCCTGGATACTTAAGAAGAATTAGTTGCACAGCCTGGGCACAGGTGTTAATCACCTGTACATACTGTTCACTATTGTCAATAAGCTCCCAAGAACATCTCCCTGCCTGTGGCTCCTTGTTCTGATAAGCAGTGCTCTTGTCACTCAGCTGTGAAACTTTTCTGCACAAGATAAAAGGCAGGTGTTTAAGACCAGGACCTCTTCCCTGTGCTTTGTGCAGCCTTCAGACCAAAGTGATGGTCCAGCCTCACACTCACTGGAAACATTACTGATGCCTGCACCTCAGAGGTGCTGGTCATTGCTGCCAGAATGTAGTTGGCAGGTCCCACAGAGTTCTCTCATTCTCTCAATGTGCTCTCAGCACCTTTAAGGAGGGGCTGGTTCCCATGTCTTCAGCACCTGTGACCACCAATGCTATGCTCCAGCTCCTGAAGGGCTCAAGTGCTGAAGGCAGACAAAAGATCAGATGCTTCTAAAGTATCTTGGGCTGCGTCTCTATGATATGAACCTGACCACAGAACACAAGTGAGCTACCCTTGGCCAGACAGGAGTCAGACATTCTCAGAGGCTGTGTGAAGATTTATGGAGTGTCCTTACTACATGTCGAAATCATCCTCCTGTAATCGAGCGACTATTTTTGCCTCCACTGCATCTCAATTACAGGAGCATTCTCACAGAGGGTACTTGCACTGCCATAAGCCAGACTGGAGTCAAACTTTTACAAATGCGATGTGAGGATCTATGGGGTTACCTCACTGCATGTCGTCTTCAACCCCCATAAATCTAGCAGCTATGAGGGCCTCCCCAGAGTGCCTGCCTTGTCTAGACAGTGTGAAAGCCTCATCTCTGTCATCACTGCCTCCGAGGACCTCCTCACCTTCCTCGCTCTCCTCCTCTTTGGAGATGTGCAGCTCCTTCATCTCCTCCTCAGCCAGCTCGTCTCCTTATTGCAGCACCAGGTTGTAAAGGGCACAGCAGATGACGATGACGCGTGACACCCTCTGTGGACTATATTGCAGGGCTCCACCAAACCTGTCCAGGCACCAGATTTTCTCATTTTCAGCATCCCAATGGTTTGCTCCACCAAGTTGTGAGCTGCAGCACGAGCCTCGTTATAGCGTCGCTCTGCTGCAGTCTGAGGCCACCACATGGGTGTCACCAGCTACGTTCTCTGTGGGTAGCCCTTGTACCTGAGGAGCCATTTGGGTGTGGCAGCTTGTGGTATCCCACAGAGGTCTGAAGCACTTGGTGGCACATTGGTGCCTCCGTGTTGCTTGCGTGGGCGGGCAGTCTAGGATCCCGACCCCGATCATAATCAGTTTATACAGGTGTCCGTATTGTGTGGCCACTTCCCTTGCCTACCCTGCCCCCCCACCTCAATTTCCTGTGCGCGGGATCCAATGCCAGGGCAGCAGTTGCCTCTCCCCAAACAGCAGGCACCTCTGAGGCAGGGCAACAGTTGCCCCTGGACACTCCCCCAACAACAGTCGCCTCTGAGACTGGGCAGCAGTTGCCCCAGACACTGCCCCTGACAACAGTCACCTCCATAGCAGGGCGGCACTTTACCCCGACCTCTGCACCCCTAAAGCCTGCGAGCAACAGCCGACCCTGGCGGGCTGTGGAAAACAATGCTGTTCACTCACCTCAGTTCCCCCAAAGTGAAGCCAAGTGCATGTCACCTGCGTGCTGTTGTGAAACAGGTCGACATGCTTTCCTACCGATGTGGACAGACGATCCGGTGGGGGTTCAAGACCCTGGTGGGATGGCCTTTTAATGATATGCTGATGTATAACAATGAGCTCCCTGACGACTGTAGGCTGGAAACGTGGCCCGCCATTGGTGGGCTGAGCGGGCAATCGTGGCCTGCCTTCCCGCCATTGTGAAACAAATCGTGCTACATTGTCCGCGCACACCACTATCATGCCCGTCACCAGCGGGCACGGAAAATTCCACCCCTAGTGTTAACATAGGGTTCATTGTTTCCATACAGTACCTATGGGTGAATGGGCTGGAAGCATCATAGCTTGGGAAGGGGGGTGTGAGGGGCATAGGGATAAGTGGGGGGAATGAGGTGATATGAATTGGTTTGGAAGGAGCATGGGGAATGTGTGTGGGGTGAGAAGGTGTGGGAAGTGAGTGTTAGAGGGCCGTTCTTTGTTTTGCTGTCATTATCACCACATGGACGGAGTCCCAGAGCACCGAGGCCAGCCTTTTAATTAGCTCGCCTCAGCACTCAGCAGCCCCTGTGTCTGCCTCCGAACCCTTTCCTGGGCCTCGCCGAATGAAAATCCCATCTTTGCTGTCACTTTCTCCTGAGGCAGGTGGGCCAAGCCAGGAGATTTCCCAACTCCTGCTCTGCACCTCTAGGATTAAAATTCAGCCTAATATTTCTAATTTGTCACTGAGATGCAAGAGAAATGACAAAAGAGAGTAATGTTCTGACTGTGAGTGGATGCAAAAATGAATCCCTGAGAGACTCTTTCTAGTACAATTTGTTCCTTTGAATAACATGATCAGATTGTACAGTTTGTTTGAAAGTCCCATTACGCCCTATCCTTCTGCTCTATTCTTTTTAACCAGACGGCTCTGCAGTGCCCACATCACGAATATTGAATTTTGAATAACAGATCATAAATAGAGAAAATTGCATTATACCGAAAATGACTTCAACCTTTGCATTGCTAAAGAAGGCAGTGTTCTTTCAGTTCCTCCATTACATAATGATGATTCTCTGTGGGGAACAAAGCAATGCTAATCTCAAGCATGACCTGTTTCACAATTCAATGTTAATAAACTTTAATTTCTGTATTCTATCATTAATTAATGCTGAGCATTTTACATCATCGGTGTGGTAAATTGCAATATTGCAATTTACTTACTCATCAGCCTAAAACAGAGTGATTGAATGATATTTACTGCAGGCTCCCAAACCCCGAATCCTATGACAATGCTCCTCTACCTTGTTTTAAATTAATCTTCTTGGTTTTTTTCCTCAGTATTTTCCTTCTTTTCACGAAGGCACTAGCCCTTGCTGGGATCCAGCACTATGGGGTCTGGCAGCCCTCTTGTACTTTGACCAAACTGCCATTCTCCACGTACATGGCTAGGCAATGATTGTCAGGTTATTTGACCACAGGAGCATCACAATCAGATCTGTGCCTGTCCTTGCCTGATTTTCTGACAAGTGGTACTTGATGGTGAACTGGAGCCAGAGCCTTGGTTGATGTTTCCTTTCCCTTCCTCAGGATATTAAGGCTCAATATAGTACTGCTACCCCACCTGAAGTTAGCTGACTCAGAACAGATTAGGGATATATTGTGTGTGACTCAATGCCCTAACACGTTGCAGACTGTTCACTACATCATCAGGCTAGTTCACCAAATGAGTGAGAAGTTTGTGATGGTGGAGGGTTGGGGAGGGGGGTGGGGAGAGGTGGTGCTGGGTAGGGGGTGGTGTTGCGGATGCATGTTTTACCTATCATTTTATAATTTTCAAGCTACTCTTTTCCACTCGGTGTCTCATTGCAGATATAGCTTTATTTGTTGCTGCTGCTGCTGACTAGCATGATGATTTTGTTGTCACACATCTCCTCTGAAATGGAATCTACCAACAGGAAAGGAGAAGGTCATAAAGGTGTGCCAATGAACGGGACATTCCACTTTTGAGCAGTTCAGTTGGGATTCTGTTTGCTAGGTGGCCCATGGCCTTCTTGAGCTCAAGTGATGAGGGTTCTTCACCTAACTCATCCATGACAGGAAGCTGTGAGAGAGCATCAATCGCAGACTGGGAGATTTCCAACTCACAGGAGTTCAGCTCACAGTAGTGTTCGGCCCAGTAGGGCATCTGTCTACCTCACAATATGGAAAAATAATGGTGACAGAGGTGGGTGCAACAACTAGTGGGGCATCTCACTCCTTAGTGTCACAGGGAAGGCCTTTGCTAGGGTTATACTTAAAAGACCCCATTTACTTGCAGATCGAGTCTGGAAGTACAGTGTGGTTTCTGTGCCAGCAGATCCACAGTGAACATGATCTTATCCTTACACTATTTACAAGGAAACGGTAGGGAACAGGATGTATCCCTTTACCTTACTTTCATAGATCTCACTCAGGCATTCGACACTCTCAGCAGAACAGGACTGTGCAAAATTTTGGGAAAAATTGGCTGTCCACCAAAGCTCCTCAGTCTCATCCACTCCTTCCATGACAACATACACTGCACTATAGAGTTTAATGGTTCCACTCTCGACTGTTTCAGAGTGAAGAATGGAATAAATCAGGGCTATGTCCTAGCCCCAACTCTGTTTGGTACCTCCTTTTCCATGCTTCTGACCTTCACCTTCCCTGCAGATATGGAAGGAGTTTACTAAAACAGACAAAAAGTTCTACAATCTATCAAGACTGAATGCAAAGATAAAAACACATTGAATCCTGATCAGAGAACTCCACTACACTGATAATGCTGTGCTAGTTACCCACGTTGAAACTCGGCTACAAAGACTCATGGACTGTCTCTCCCATACCTGTAATTTGTTCTCCCTGACTATAAGTGTGAAAAAAACCATAGTTAAGGGACAAGGTGTTGCATCTCTGCCCCAATAACACTAAATAACAGCCCACTGGAAGGGGTTCACAAATTCTGCTACCTTGAGTCCACAGTGACAGACAATCTGTCTGTTAATGTACAGCTTGATACACATTGGAAAAGCAGCTATTACCCTTGGCCAACTTGAAAAACATGCATGAATAACACCATGGCCCTGTGTACCAAGCTGATGGTTTATAAGGCCTGTGTTTTCAGCATCTTGCTGAATGGCTGTGAAACATGGGTGACTTAACAGGAAAAGAAGCTCAAAGATTTCCATCTTCACCGTCTGTGACATAATATGGGTATCTTTTGGTAGTCCTCTCAAAGACAAAACTCCCAAATGTGTTGGCACTAATCAAAGAGAAGCAGCTTCAGGGGATTGGGCATGTCTGCAGGATGGAAGATGGTCACATTAATTAGGACCTTCTATATGGTGAGGTAGCCGGAGCCAGATGACCAGTGGACGCCCAAGGATTCGCTTCAAGAATGCTTTCGAGTGCGACGTGAAGGCCTTAAACATTGACTATAACACCAGGGACTCAGTAGCTGTGAAAGAGAGAAATGGTGACACCTCCTGTGCGCTGGCATGCACCACCACCAAGACCAGTGGATACAGCAGCCCACCTAAAACAACCCACAACTAGTCAGCTTCATGTGTAGCACTTGTGGCAGAATCTGCCTTTCAAGGATTGGCCTTCAGAGCCATCAGCAAAGCTGCACCAAATAAAAACATCCCACCTCAATGGATTGTTTGCTTCCTGTCCATCATCTTGGAAGGATGCCACAAGCTGCTGATTAGATCACATCCTTGTATTAAGATTGATTAAAATACTTGAGAGACAAGGAGCAGTGGTGTTTAATTGAAATAGTGCTATTAATGGCAACTGCAATCAGAATACAAGAATTTTGGCATACTCAAGTAATTGTACATAAAGGCACTGGAACAAGCTTGATCATGAGTACTCTGAAAAACCACTTCAGATAATCAGGATAAAACTATCCCAGAGTTCTCTAACCCTTTTATCTATTCTAAAGATGCCACACCATAATAATATCTATGTTTTAATGGAGAGCATTGTCAGACCCAATACACACAACAGAAAACCAACTGAGAATCATACCGCTAGGTATCAGAGGATTCATTTTAACCTGACTCGCCAGGAAGGTAATGAAAACTTCGAATCAGGTGATTTTTTATATCTGGCTCAATTTTACTCTCTGTTAGCACATGAGCACCCCCATCTAAAAATAAACTCTGGTGCATTGCCACCCCTTTCAAAATCCACAAAACTCCTGCAATTACCTCCTCTCCCGAAACCCCAGACCCAATACTCCACGCCAGCCAGCTTAGTGTGGGAACCAGCTGATTTCCCCACCTTCCCACAGCTCGAGAGTTACAATAAGGCACCTACACAGTGCCAGCAGCTTGTTCATGGTATATTAATGAGGTTTGAACAAGTTGGGATTCACTCTGGCAATAACCGGCGGTGATGCAGCCATTCCAGCAGCTTGTACCTGCTTTGGACAGGTAGTGCAGAAAAGTTCTCATAGATGAAAGAGAGGATCCAGTGCTGCCACCACTGATGTCAAAATGTTTGCACTCTGATGCTTCTGAGCTGTATTACTCTCGCCATTAAGGCATATGATCTGCCAAAGATTTGCACAATTCATTCAAATATATCTGCTCTAATGAATGAGGTATTTCTACTGCCTCGTTTCTGTAATTTTTGTACTCCATTTCTAACTTGTCATCAATTTTGCACAATCCTTTTTATTTTCCACTGCAGTTAGTATAAAACTACATTGCTGTCTGCCTCTACCACCCTTTCCTTGTAAATGTTGTGTGAATAAGATCATATTCACTGTGGATCTGCTGGCACAGAAACCACACTTTACTTCCAGGTAGACTCGATCTGCAAGTAAATGGGGTCTTTTAAGTATAACCCTAGCAAAGGTCTTCCCTGTGACGTTAAGGAGTGAGATGCCCCACTAGTTGTTGCACCCACCTCTGTCACCATTATTTTTCCATATTGTGAGGTAGACAAATGCCCTACTGGGCCGAACACAACTGTGAGCTGAACTCCTGTGAGTTGGAAATCTGGTTAGTAAATGTCATGGGGGTAAATCACCCTTGAGTTTCTCCTGTAACTTAAGTGAAAATTCCATTTATGCATATAAATGGGTTTTCTGCTAAACTTCCACCAAAGCAGTGCAGGAGCTGCCCCAAGGAAATTTCCCACCACCCATCCAACCTACCCCACGACCCCACTCCATATTTATATGACCAATATAGTGGCACTGTTTGGAGACATTTTCTTAATATGGAATAAACATTTTAGATAGAACCTCGTCATGTCTCAAAGCATTTCAGAACAGATTAATTATTTTTTTATTTGAAGTGTAGAGAAAATTATCACATAAACAAATGCAATAGTCAACTTCACAAAATACATTCCACAAACAATAAAGGAAGTGGTTGGTGTTGGCAGGTCCATAGTCCAGGACACCACGAATAAACTCCCTGAGCTCTTTCAAATAATGTTATAGAAACTTTTACATCATCCAAACAAACATATGAACTCTCAGTTTAATGTATCATCCAAAAGACAGGATCTCTGACAAACCACTCTCTCAATAAATTATGTCGCTGAAATCTTAGAGTAACATTTTAACCTAGAAATTTCTGACTCAGAGGTAGCTGAGCCAACTGAACTAAGCTGGCACTAGAGAAATATCTACTAGCAGATAGTTAGAAATATGTATAGGTACAGTATCACTTCTTTTATGTCTTGGGCAAATGAGTTCATTGGCCAACTGCATGTCTTCCTATGTTCTCATCAATTGCTGCTTCCAATCAATAATTGGGAGAGACTGATGTAAGAATGAACAGTGATGATTTATTGAGACATAGGGCATAGATCATACGTGCTCACTCAGAAACCTCCAGAACTAGACTTACAGTTCCCAGTTGCCCACGCTATACAATGATTCGTCAGTGCTGTCCTATGATCAGTACACTTGCATTCTCTTAAAGAGACAGACTACCTCACTTTACCACATCCCTCCCCTTTTACTCAAAAGTTCAGCTAACAAGCTTAAAACGCATTAACTATTTACACAATAACTGTTTATAGGTCAGGTCTCTCAGGAGGCTTTCTCAGATGTGTTGAGCATCACAGTTCAACAACCTCGGCTGGATTTTCCGAGACCTCCTTTTTAGGGGACAGTTGTCCACTGGGTTCCTCAGTGGAAATTGGTAGGTTTATCTCCCTGACCACCTCGAGTCTCATAGGCCCCACAGGTGCTTCCAAATCATGTGACCTGTCCTCTACATGAGGCACAAACTCAAGTGTAGGTGAAGACTGCATTTCTTCTTGTGGGACTGGTGTTCTTTTGCAGAGATGATCCACATATCGTCTAGTTATTTGGCCATTTACCGATACATTATAGGAGAGGGGTCCAGTTACTGCACTCACCTTGCCTAACAGCCAATTGGGCCCATCCCAAAAGTTCTTCACGAGGACTGCATCTCCCACTATGAAAGTTCTTTCACGACCATGACCATCATGCCTGATCTTCTGCGCCTCTTGGCTTTTTTCCACCCTCCCCTCTAAATTCAGCCAGATAAGGGTCAGGCGTCTCTTCATTAGTGGTTCTGCAGGGGCAATGCCGGTCGTTGTGTGTGCATAGTCTGGTATGCAAACAAGAACTGGGACAATCTCGTGCCGATGGAATCCCCTTCCATTTTTTTTCATCCCAGATTTAAAGGTTTGGTCTGCCCTCTTAGCCATGCTGTTCGATGCTGGATAGTAGGATGAGGTTTTGATATGGGTAATGACAATAAGGGTTGTGAACCTGTGGAAGTCCAGGCTGGTAAAAGCGCTCCCATTATCGAACACGAGGGCCTCTGGCAGCCCATGCACAGCAAAACTCTGTCGCAAACGGTCTATGGTGGCAGCCGATGTGGGTGATCAGACTTCATAGGCATCCATCGTTTGGCGTGGGAGTCAATCAGTAAAAGGAACATTGAAGGGACACACGTAATCCACGTGGAGGCACACCCATGGCCACCCTGGCCATTCCCATGGGTGCAATGAAGCTAAAGCGGTGGGGGGGGGAGCTTTTGCACCTGCTGGCATTGAGGACAGCTTTTGGCCAGGGTTTCTATATCCCAGTCCATGCCTGGCCACCACAAATAGCGGCATGTGAGTACCTTCATTCTGCTAATGCCCAGGTGAGTGCTATGTAGCTTAGCTAATAACGGCCTTCTCCCCCTCAGGGGTACGATATCCCTTGCTCCCCAAAGTAATATGCCATCCTGGGAGGAGAGTTCATATTTGTGATCAGGATAGGTTTTCATCTCCTCGGATTTAGATCCACCTGACCAACTATTCAAGACCTGCTCCCGGACGTTAGACAATAGTGGGTCCCGGCTTGTCCACTTACAGATTTTTTTGGTCTGAACAGGGGAGGAATCAGAAAATTTAGTAATAAGACCAGTTCCTAGAGAATTGGAGCCTCCCTGTTATTAGATGGCAGGGGAAGGCAGCTTAGTGCGTCAGCATGTGCGATTTGAGTTCCCAAACAGTGAACAAAAGTGTATTCATAGGTGGCTAATATTAGTGCCCATCTCTGGATACGAGCTGATGCGATAAGTGGTATTGCTTTAGCTTCTCCAAATAACCCCATTAGGAGCTTATGGTCAATTATAATATGGAGATGGTGACTGTGGAGTTATTGATGAAACTTCCAGACACCTGAACACAATAGATAAGCCCTCCTTATCAATCTAGGAATATAGGAATATTGTCCATCTGCAACACTGAGTGTGCAAGATGTATAACAAATGGGTCATCATCCGCCATCTGATGTGAAAGGACAGCCCCTATTCCATAAGGGGACACATCACATGTTAAAATTAATTCTTTCTTGGAGTAAAAGCCGATGATCTTAACAATTGCTTCACTTTCAGGAAGGCTTCCTAGTGCATGGCTTGCAAACTCCATTTCTGGTTCTGCTTAAGCAGACTGTACAATGGGGTCAGCACAGTTAAGAGGTTTGGGAGGAATCGGCCGTAGAAGGGCTTAAGCACTGTGGTATTTCTTGGGGCAGGTGCCTCACGAATGGCCTGGACTTTTTCTTCCACAGAATGCAGGCCCTGCACATCAACCCTGTGGCCCAAATAAACCACCTTCTTAACTTGGAACTTCTCTTGTTTCAAATATCCCCCACTTGTGCAAAGCATTTGAGCACCTTTTCTAGATTTGCTAAGTGTGCATCATCGGTCAGTCCTGTGAACAATATGTCATCCAAGTAAATGATAACATGGAGAAATCTTTGGAGCAAGTTTTCCATCATTCTTTGGAAAATAGCACACTGAGGAGACCCCAAAGAGTAGACATGTGTATTGATGCAATCCTCAGTGCGTATTAATGGTGACAAATTCCCTAGAGTCCTTTTCCATTCCTATCTGCTGGTAGACATGGCTCATGTCTAATTTCTAATATGTGGCACCCCCTGCCAACTTCAAATAAAATTCCTCAATCTTGGGTATTGGGTGTCTATCAGGTTTGGCCACCTTATTAACAGTTTGCTTATAGTCATTGCATAAGCACACACCTTGGTCCAGCTTCATTACAGGTAGGACAGGTGCCACCCACTCAGAAAATTGCACTGGTTGTAGGATGCCCAATTTTCCCAGTCTGTCCAGTTCGGTTTCAATTTTGTCTGGTAGAGCAGAAGGGACTAGTCTGCATCTTATAAATCTGGGGGTTGCGTTTGGGTCTACATAGATCCTGGCCTGTAGCCCTCAAATCCTTCCTAAATCGTCATTGAAAACAGAAGCACACTTTTGCAACAATTCCTGTAAGCCTTTCATTGTAATTTGAAAAATTGCGGCCTATTTCAATTTAATCTTTTCAAGCCAATTGTGGCCTATTAAGTTGGGGCCCTCTCCAGCTACCACTAACAAGGGCAACCTTTCAGATTGCTCTCCATACATCACTGAGATTTGACCTAATCCTTTTGGTCTTACTTCTTCGTCCGTGTATGTCCTCAGCTTTGTGTCCAAAACTTCTAACTTCAAAGCTTGGGTTCCTGTACTTAGATATCTAAATGTACACTTTCCAATGATGGACATCAACACTCTGTATCAACTTCCATCTTAATGGGTTGACGGTTAACTGTACTGACTACTTGGATTGTCTATCAGGTTCCACCCACTTTGAGATTATATAACGAATGAATATCTGATTCTATTTCTTCTGGCTCTTCCATGAGGCATATTTCACGATTATTCCTTCTGCCTTTATAATGCTGTTTTAGCCTTTCTCTGCAGTGCTGCCTTATGTGGCCATAGTAGTGGCAGAAAAAGCGCTTGGCTTGTTTGAGTTGTCGTTTGCTCACTGGAGGCCTAGATGTATTTCTCTCATTCATTTTGTGGGTTTTCACTGCAGTGCTGTTGTTTTTCAATGGTTTGGAGCTAGAGAGAGCTAGAGCCTTTCCGTGGAGCCTGAAGCTTCTGAACCTTTAGTTGCCAGCTTGTCCCATTCAACCAGATGGATGGCGCCATTTTGTGTATCTTTTATAACTTGGGAATTTCTAACAGCACTGTTCATTGTGGTAGCTAATTCGAATGCCTTATTGAAGCCTAGACTAGGTTTAGCTAGCAAATGCCTTAGGATAGTATCATCTCCAATCCTGCACATCAGCCAGTCTCTCAACGTTTCACGAAAGGACGTTCCAAATTCGCAGTATTCAGTTAATGCCTTTAAAATGGCCACAGAGTCAACTATTGTCTCTTCTGGAAGCCTGTTGAATTGAATTTGAAGCGCTGAATAGTGACTGAGGGCTTTAGTCTCAGGTGGCTCTGTACAGTTTTTATTAACTCATCAAAAGTCTTTGAGTCTGGAGCACTAGGTGACGTAAAGTTTTGGATCAGCCCATATGTTTTGCTCCCACATGAGGACAAAAGAATTGCCCTCTTCTTCTCCTTGTCCGCAATGTCATTAGCAATAAAAAAGAACACTAGGCATTCGACACACTGAGACCAGTCATCTGAAATGGGGTTGAATAGATCGACACTCCCAAGCTGCAGCATCATGAACGACTGCAATGGGGCTGCACTTCCGATAGACTTTCCATGTAATGATGAATTTAGATGTTTGGCTTACGGCGGAGTCACGCTCTCTCTCTCTGTGGTTTCTTATAATTTTCTGTCCATAGCCATTTATCATGTATTTACCTTTTTAAATGTATTGCTGCTTTACGAGCAGTCACTGTTTTTTTAACTCTCTGCAGCTGTCAGCTTTTCTCAGCTGGGTTTCGTGCTCCTTTCGAGTTTTTTCAGGACCCCCATGATCGTGATTCTACAGTGTTGATTTTTAATTTGAAACTGCAGCACTACTTTCTGCTCCGATTGCCAGTTGTCGCCTATTTTACAAAATAAGTACAGATGCTCTTTCCAATGCTTTGCCCACCCACCTTGAAATTTATTTTTTTTTGTTCTTTACCCTCATCGCCACTTTTATGTCTTGGGTAAATGAGTTCATTGGCCAACCAAACTCTAACAGCACGTCTTCCTATGTTCTCATCAATTGCTGATTGTAATCAATAATGGGAAGAAACTGACGTAAGAATAAACAGTGATGGTTTATTGAGACATAGAGCAGAGCATCTGCGTGCTCACTCAGAAACCTCCAGAACTAGACTTCCTGTGTAACACTCCACCCTGCTCTCTTGCCCACATGTCTGTCCTTGGCTTGCTGCATTGTTCCAGTGAAGCCCAACGCAAACTGGAGGAACAATACCTCATCTTCCGACTAGGCACTTTACAACATTCCGGACTGAATATTGAATTCAACAACTTTAGGTCTTGAGCTCCCTCCTCCATCCCCACCCCCTTTCTGTTTCCCCCTTCCTTTTTTTTCCAATAAATTATATAGATTTTTCTTTTCCCACCTATTTTCATTATTTTTAAATCTTTTAAAATCTTTTATGCTCCCTCCACCCCCATTAGAGCTATACCTTGAGTGCCCTACCATCCATTCTTAATTAGCACATTCATTTAGATAATATCACCAACTTTAACACCTATGTGTTCTTTTGTTCTATTGTTGTTGACATCTTTTGATGATCTGCTTCTATCACTGCTTGTTTGTCCCTACAACCACACCCCCCCACCTCCACTTCTCTCTCTCTCTCTCTCCGCACCCCCCCCCACACACCTTAAACCAGCTTATATTTCAACTCTTTCTTGGACCCGAACTCAAGTTCTGTCGAAGGGTCATGAGGACTCGAAACGTCAACTCTTTTCTTCTCCGCCGATGCTGCCAGACCTGCTGAGTTTTTCCAGGTAATTTTGTTTTTGTTTTGGATTTCCAGCATCCGCAGTTTTTTTGTTTTTATTCCTGTTCCCAGTTGCCTGTGCTGTACAGTGATTTGTCAGTGATGTCACATGATAAGTATACTTGCATTCTCTTAAAGGGACAGGGTATCTCACTTTACCACAACTTTAAAATAATATCCTGAGACAGTAGTAAGGGACTGAGATATTGAAAATAATCAAGTTTCTTTGTAACTGGGGACAGTTCAGATTCATGAAGAGGTATATTTTTTGCTGCAAACTCAAGTTGTTTCTGTTTTTAACATGTACTACAATTTCTTTGACATTAATCCAGAGATCTGCAGGCTTAGTTGTTACTTTTTGGATACTTTAGCTACACAGTGAGACCCAAAATTCCAATACTGCAGCTTCCTCAGTAAATAAGCATTCAGCTATCAGGTTAAATAATTGTTTTTAGACTCCTGGTGCAGAATTTTACAGACAAGGAGCTCATATATCAGGAATTCATACACGCTCTAATTTATAGATTCCACATTATTCCATCCAATAAAATGAATGAGTCATGTATCTGTTCTGCCAAAGTTCCTGGCAAACATTCCTGGTCTGCAAAACATTTTACTTAATGCTGCATTCCTTTAAGCCATTACTTACATATTTGACACAGGTCAGGATGTGATAACTGGTTCACCTGTTCTGCACCTCAGCTTTTCACCATATGTAACTTGGATGAAGGAATTGAGAGTCCATATTTGCTGAAACTAAGGACATACAGTAAATTGGGTATGGAGGAGCAGGATGTCACAAAGGAACGTTGATAAACTAAGTAAGTGGGAAAAACTGACAGATTCCAACATGGGTCAATTGGTGGTCATTCACTTTGGGTTCAAGAAAGACTATTATTTTCTTAATGATGAGACACTAGGAGTTGTTAAGGATCAAAGCAATTTGGAACTACATAGATCATTAGAACTTCTGTGCACTTGAGGATCCAAAGACAGAATCAATTTGGTTAGAATTAAAGAACAATAGAGGAATGGTTATGCAAGTTTTAGAAAGATGCAACAACTATAATTTAGTGATAATTGGGAACTTCAATTATCCTAATATAGATAATGATAGTGTAATATGCAAAGAGGAATTCATGAAAGATGTCCAGGAGAACTCTCTTGATCAGTATGTTTCCAGAAGAAGGAAGGAAGGAATCCATGCTGGATCTTGTTCTGGGGAACCAAGTGGCCAACTGGTGCAAGTTTCAGCAGGGGAGCATTTGGGAAACAGTAATCACATATCATTAGATTTAGAATAGTTACAGAAAAGGCAAAGAATAATCAAATGTGAAAATATTTCAATGGAAGAAGGGTAACTGTGATGAGTTGCAAGAGGATCTGAGTTAAATGGATTGTAATCTAAGATTGACAGGTAACTGTAAATGCATAGTGGGAGGCTCTCAAAGAGGCAATTGTTCAGGTGCAGGTGAAATATATTCCGATGAATGTGAAAGGTGAGGCATCCAAAACTGAAATACCTTGGATACCTAATGATAGAGGCCTAGAATTTCCACTTTGGTTGAATCCATACAATTAAGCTGAAAACAGCAAAATCAGCTCAAAAAGTCAAGGAATTTCAAGCGCATATTACATCCAGCTCAAATTGAGCTTTTGTGCCAGTTTAAAAATGTTTCGCTGGAATCCAGCCTGCCTCCAAAACTGGCCCTCCCCAGATTCAATTAATCTTCCTGGCGATTTTCCACTAATACATCTATCGGCGGGTCTTTGAAGATGCTCTTAAAATTAAGCATTTTCTAAGGTAAGCACATTTTAAAATCTTTCCATGTTTATTTGAAATTTACTAAGAAACTAACTACTGTATACAAATATAACGAGTGACTCATATTGTATTGTTTTTAAAATTATTTCCAGTTAGTCACAGGTGGTAGCCTAGAAACTCTGATTTAAAAAAAATGATAGGTCCATTTGCAGCTGTACTAATAAAAGGAGCACCAGGTTACTATTCTTAAATATATTGAGTAATATATTTTTGTAATGACTTGATGTACTGGATAGGTTTTTACTTGAAACAGATAACTTATTACAGAGAGCTTTTCAGAAGTTACATGCTTGAACCATGTCCTCACTAGAAAGCCACACCCCCTGGATTACCCCCGCTTAGGGCTCATTGGTCAGAGTCTCCAAAAACAATCATGTGACCCCTGATAGACTGTAAGAAAGACTGTACCTTAATTACTGAATTTCATCCCCCTTTAGTTTATTACACTTTCTACTTACAAAGAACATTTGAATAACCCACAACATATACGTATATGCAAGTCAGGTGATCAAAGACTAAATCTCTGAGGTGATTTTCTTATTCGGTTAGAGCAGCGCAGCTCTACCAATTGAGGTTCTTCCTCTGGATTGACATGATCAGGGACTGCAGCATCATATACATCATTAGAAGGTGGCATTGTGCATTCTAGGCCAGTCTGTTGCCTCAGGAACTAATGGTTCGACATTAATCACAGGTGGAATAGCTGATGGTAGGAATGTCTCTCTATTCCTAAGATGATCCACATGTTTGAGAACAATTTGGTCTTCTACTTCCTCCTGGAAGGACAAGGGACCAATTTCTGAGACATTTGTACCAGGAGCTCAACAAAGTCCACTTCTAAAATTCCACATAGAATCTGTGTCTCCTGTAGTGAGTCTGCGAGCTTTGCTATGAATGTCGTGATTCAATTTTGATTACTCTGATTCTTGTCTGCCTTCCCCTTTAAGTTTGGAAACACCAGACTTAACCTTGTACATAGGCGAAGTTTCATCAATAATTCAGATGGTGTTGAACCTGTAGTCAAATGAGGCGGTGTACGATAATTGAGAAGAAAGCGGGAAAGTCGGGTTTCTAGAAAGTCGGGTTATCTTCAGATAACCTCTTCATTCCCGATTTGAAAATTTGAGTAGCTCCTTCAGCTAAACCATTTGATGAGGGATGATATGGTGTTAATACGTCTGATTCCATTTAAATTCATGAATCTTTAGAAACTCCGTATTGATAAAGACTGTACCATTATCTGAAACAATGGCTTCGGGAAGGCCATATATACTAAAACTTTGATGCAGCCTTTCAGTGGTTACATTCAATGTCAGTGATCTGATTTCATACACATCCATCCATTTCGAATGCGCATCTGCGATCAACAAAAACATGGCACCTAGGAATGATCCTACATAATCAATATGTTGTCTAACCCAGAGTCGACCATGCCACACCCACGGATGCAGTGGAGCTGAAACAGGCAACTTCTGTTGTTGCTTGACACTGGAGACAGTGCTTGACCATGATTCCAATGTTACTGTCAATGCCTGGCCACCAGACATAGTTTTGCACAAACATTTTCATCTTCGATATACCAGAATGTGCACTGTGAAGCTCTGTCAAGAGTGGTTCTCTTCCTAGCGAAAGGATGACAACTCTTAATTCCCCACAATAAGATTCCATCTTAACAACTTAACTCTGTTTTTCTGGCATGGAATGGTCTCATCTCTTCAGGCACTGGTGAATTTGACCACCCTTGTAATACAAGGTCTCGGACTTTCGACAATATTGGATCTCTGTTAGTCCAATTTCTAACTTGCTTCGCACACACAGGCGGAGAATCAAAGAAATTCAGTACAATCTCAACTTCCTGTGGCACTGGAGCATTTTCAATGCTACCTGGTAATGGGAGATGACTGAATTTGTATGCATTTGCAACATGCAAGGCAGGACAGTGCATAAAGGTATACTCATATGCAGATAATACCAAAGCCCAACGTTGAATTCTTGCTGATGCTATTGGCGGAAAGGCCTTATCCTCACCAAATAAACCCATTAATGGTTTATGGTCCGACACAATGGTGAAATGTCGTCCATGTAGGTACTGGGGGAATTTCTCCACTCCAAATATTACTGATAAATCTTTCTTTTTTTTATTCATTCATGGGATGTGGTCTTCGCTGGCTGGGCCAGCATTTATTGCCCATCCCTAGCTGCCCTTGAGAAGGTGTGGAGAGCTGACTTCTTGAACCGCTATTGTCCATATGGTGTAGGTACACCCACAGTGCTGTTAGGAAGGGAGTTCCAGGATTTTGACCCAGCGACAGTGAAGGAACACTGAAATATTTCCAAGTCAGGATGGTGAGTGACTTGGAGGGGAACTTCCAGGTGGTGATGTTCCCATCTATCTGCTGCCCTTGTCCTTCTAGGTGGTAGTGGTCATGGCTTTGGAAGGTGCTGTCTAAGGATCCTTGGTGAATTCCTGCAGTGTATCTTGTTGATGGTACACACTGTTGCTACTGTACATCAGTGGTGGAGGGAGTGAATGTTTGTGGATGTGGTGACAATCAAGCGGGCTGCTTTGTCCTGGATGGTGTCCAGCTTATTCATTGTTGTGGGAGCTGCACTCAGCCAGGCAAGTGGAGAGTATTCCATCACACTCCTGACTTGTGCCTTGTAGATGGTGGACAGGCTTTGTGGAGTCAGGAGGTGAGTTACTCATTGCAGGATTAAGAGCCTCTGACCTGCTCTTCTAGCCACAGTGTTTTTATGGCTAGTCCAGTTCAGTTTCTAGTTGGGGATAACCTTTCTTGGCTGCAGAGAGGGTCATAGAGACATAGCCAATGAGCCTTTCTGATCCATTTTCCATTCTATGTGATAACACAACTCCAACACCATAAGGAGATGCACCACATGTTCATACCAATTCTTTTGATGGGTCATAACATGCCAGTAAACATGATGACTGTAATAGCTTCTTAACTATCACAAAAGTTTCTTCTTTTGTGAATTCCATGACCAGCGATGATTCTTTTTAATAAAACTATAATAGTGCTAACACTGTTGACAAGTTTGGCAAGAAGTGGCTATCATAATTGATCATGCCCAGAAAATACTTGATTACAGTTACACAGGACAGAGAGGGGACCTCTTTGATTGCCCTAACTCTCTCTTCTACTGGATGTAACCCCATGGCAACCACCTGGTGATCCAGGTAAGTAACTTCTGGCGCTTGGAACATACATTTCTCTTCCTTTAATCGTAAATCAGCTTCCGAGAATCTTCTTAGCACCTCTTCCAGGTTGGGAAAGTGTTCAGCCTCAGTGGACCCTGTGATCAGAACATCATCTAGGTATACTACCACCTGGGGAAGTCCTTGCAAAAGACTCTTCATAGCTCTTTGGAAGATTGCACATACAGATGATACTCTAAAGGATAGGTGAGTATATTGATACAGACCCTTGTGTGTGGTGATGGTTACATATCCAGCTCTAGCTGTTGGTAAGCATGGCTGAAGTCCAGTTTGGTACTGGATTTGTCTCCAGCTAACTTTGCATACAAGTCGTCTACCCTTGGGATAGGGTACTTATTCAGTTTGGTGGCCTTGTTCAAGGTCAATTTATAGTCCCCACAAATGCATATATTTCAGTCAGGTTTCACCACTGGGACTATGGGTGCTGCCCATTCCAAAAATTGGACAGGTTGGATGATGCCCAGCTTTTCTAACCGGCACAGTTCTGCATCCACCTTCTCCTTTAAGGCATAAGCATAGGTCTGGCCTTAAAGAAACAGGGTATCACCTGAGAATCAACATATATTTTTGCTTGCAAGCCTTTTAACTTCCCTAATTCATCACAAAATACACTGTCATATTTCGTTAGCAGTTCAGGAATTCCTCCTGTTCTCAAGTGAAATATTTCAGACCAGTTGAGCGTAATTCTTTGAAACCAGTCTTGGCCCAGAAGACTAAGTCCTTTGCCTATCACTATGATCACTGGAAGCTGGGCTGTCCGTTGCCTTTAGGACACAGGTACTATGGCGATGCCCTTTACCTGTAAGGATTCTCCAGTGTATGTCTTCAATTGAGCCATTGTTCGCTCTAGATTCAGTGGCTGGGTGCCTTCATTTAGGTATTTAAATATGGTTGAGCTCCCATATGAACCTCCACTATTAGTGGCTTCCCATTCACTTGGATCGTGATGGTAATAGGTTCAGTTTTTACAGCTGTGACACTGTACAGGGAATATGTGTCGGTATCGGCAGCTTCAGGTTCTGCTGTATTATTCACTTCAATCATGTTGGCTTTTTGCTTTATGGGCTCTTTCAATTTCACTGTGCATTGCCTTACCATGTGACCTTTCTTATGGCAGTAATGGCGTTCTGCCTCCTTGAATCTGCAGGTGTCCAGTATATGGTCACCTCCACATCTATAACAGTTTAACCTTGGAGTCACTGCTTAAGTGTTGCTACTTTTCATGTTTTTAACACTGGATATTGCCTCTCACTTCACTGCAGTGTCTCTGGTTTTTGTACCACGCCCAGGGGTAGGGTCCCGCCCCACATGAAGAACATCGTCTTGTTGTGTGTGTTGTAAAGCTAGTGCCATTTCCAGTGCACGTTTCAAATCAATATCGACTTCTGTGAGTGAACAGCGTCATCATGAACTCCACAAGCTAATCGGTTCCGCAACATATCAGCATACCTCCAAAATCGCAGTGTTCTGTCAACTGCTTCAATTTCGCAATGTAGGTTGTGATGGACTCGCCTGGGGCCCTTATTCTGGAATTAAACTTAAACCTCTGCCTTAATTTGGATGGCTTTGGCTGAAAATGCATCTTCACAAGATCTACTAATTCATTAAAGCACTTAGAATTGGGTGCGTGCGGGGCTGTCAGGCTGTGGGTGAGATTGTATGTATGCTACCATATACACTCAAAAGGATGCTTTCTGCTTCTCCTCCACCGTAATTTCATTTGCCACAAAATAAAAACCAAAGCGCTCTACATACTGGCTCCAATCTTTCATAGTCATGCCATAAGGATCGATTCTGTTGAAGAGTGGCATAACTGGTGAGTTTACTTTTCTTTTCATAAGATCTGATGTACTCACGGTAACAAGGCAAGGTGCAGCTTCGGAGCTATTTTACCCTAGTCACCAAATGTAATGACTTGACTTACTGGACAGGTTTCTACTTGAAACAGATAACTTTATTACAGATAGCTTTTCAGAAGCGACATACTTGCACCAGGTCCTCAAATAGAAAGCCAGGCCTCCTCCCAGATTACTTGCGCTTAGGGTTCATTGGCTGGAGACTCCAAGAACAACCAAGTGACCCATGATTGTAGGAAAGACTATACACCCCCAATTACTACAATTTTATAGCATGTATTTTTAAATTACAGCTAATAGGCTGCCTGAATGCACTGATTCATGGAGAATTTTATGTTTAGTGATATATAAATGAGCTAGAACAGAAATTTGAGCAAAAACAAAAACACTTCTAAAATCTAATGCAATTTTAGGTGCAATCATTAATTTTGTCCAAAGTGGAAACTCCTAATTACAGAGATAAAATTGAAAAATGAACACTCATCAAACTGAACTGTTAACTTTGTTTCCCTCCCCATGGATGCTGCTGAATATTTCCAGCATTTTCTGTTGTTATTCTGTTAAGGCAAGCTGTGTGTTTGATGAACTTTTTGATGAAATTGCAGAAAGGGTTAATGAGGGTAGTGGAGTTGATGTTGTGCATATGGACTTTCAAAAGGCTTTGGATAAAATATGTCATCATAAACTTGTTAGCAAAACTGAAGCTGATGTGATTAAAGGGACAGTGGTATAGGTATGAAATTGGTTAAGAGTCAGAAAGAAAGAGTGGTGGTGAACTGTAGTTTTTCAGACTGGAGGAAATTTTACAGTGATATATCCCTGGGGTTAATATTAAGACCACAGCAATTTCTGATAGAAATTAATGACCTGGCTGTGGGTATACACGGTATAATTTCAAAGTATGCAGATGACATGAAACTCTGAAATATAGCAAAAAGTGAGGAGGATAGCAACAGATTTCAGGAAGACAGAGACAATTGTATGAAATGGACAGACACACGGCAAACGATATTTACGCAAAGGAGTGTGAAGTGATGCATTTTGGTTGGCTGATTGAGGAAAGGCAATTATAAACTACGTGTACAATTTTAATGTGGTGCTGGAACAGAGAGACCTTGGAGTGTATGTACATAAGTCTTTGAAGAAAGAGGCTTCATTGAGAAGGTTGTAGAAAAGTGTTTGGATGTATAAACAGTGGCATAAGGGGTAGTGTTAGCTCCCCAAAACAGTTGAGAAGTTAAAATTTGAAAAATTTCAAATCCAAACTCTACCAGCCTCGGACCCACCCATGGAGAATGGACTGGAGAGGGTACCAGTTCTCTCTCAGAAAACAGCAGGCAATAAAACCTTTTCAGGAGGCTAGATGCCTCCATTTTAACAAGATTACTATTTTTACCTGATGCTGGCCGTGTTTCCTGGACTTTTATCCTTTGTAACTTTGCTTGTAAGCCAGAACATGCTAATGGACAGAAGGAGTGTTTGCCCCGAGACCAATAAGATTATCCTGTAAATCCACAATACCCACCATCATGTGCAACGCACTGCCTGAAAGGATAGCGAAAGCAGATTCATCATGGTTTTCAAAAGGGAATTTGGTCAGTACTTTAAGGGAAAAGAATATGCAGGGCCATAGTGAGAGGGCTGGGGACCAGATGGACCAGATGGGTTACTCTTGTGGAGAGCCACATGGATTCAATGGGTCAAATGGCCTCCTCTGTGCTGCAGCTATTCTGTGATTCAATGATGGAGCTAAGCCATTTAGGAATGAATTTAGGAGGCAATTTTTTCTCACAAAGAGTAGTGGAAATGTGGAACAATCTCTCGCTCAAAAGGCTCTGGATCAATTTATTATTTTTCAGATTAAGATTGATGGATTTTTGTTAGATGAAGCTATCAGAAAATATGGAACAAAATCAGTCACAATCTAATTGAATGACAGAATAGATGTGAGAGGCTGGTTTGTCTACCTTTGTTCCAGCTTCACAACTGGATTAAGCAATATTTCCTCTTTTTCACAGTTAAGTGCCAATTAAGGTCCCTATGAAAAGCGAAAGCAAATATTACAAATACTGATTAGTTGATTTTTTTTCCCCCATCGGTTATAATGACCTCTTTAGGGAGATGGGCTACTTGCAAAAGCTGTTGTTGAACTTTTCACAAAGCAAATGTTGGCAAAATCTCAAACCAATTTACTGATATAGTTCTTTCTTTAATACTGTAACTCTTTCGAGTACAAACCCATTTCCATCTGTTTCAGATGAAGTTACATTGTATCATAGTTTGCCATTGTGAGATTTGAACTCTTGATCTTGCGGTTACAAACCCAGTACCATAACCACTTGGCTATTTAGGCCAAGTCTCTTTAAAATTGTATTCTTACTTTGTTTTAATTGATCACAACCAGCTGCCATTTTATTTTGCTCTTTTGTCTGATTTATTGTCCAAGTACCTTTTCTTGAAATCCAACATGGGCAACCACTTGCATTTCCCATTTGTGCACCAGCCGAGGCTCAGTTGGTAGCACAGTTGCCTTCGAGTTAGAAGGTTGGAGGATCAAGTCTTATTCCAGGACTTGAGCACAAAAATCCACCTGATACTCCAGTAATGGGAGTGCAGCACTGGTGGAGGTCCATCTTTTAGATGACACCGTAAACTGAAGCACCATCTGTCCTCTCAGGCAGATTTAAAAGATCCCATGGCACTATGTCGAACAAGAGCAGGGACGTTGTCCCTGGTGTCCTCGCCAATATTTATCTCTCAAACAACATCACACAAACAATTTATCTGTTCATTATCACATTTCTGTTTGTGGGAGCTTGCTGTGCACAAACTGGCTGTTGCATTTCCTACATTACAACAGCGATTACACTTCTGAAGTACTTCATGGGTGTGACATACTTTTGGATGCCATGAAAGGTGCTACGTGTTTCTTTACAATACAGTTCAAAGTGCAACCCTGCAAGATATTTTTAACTCATTCATGAGATATGGATATCGCTAGTTAGGCCAGCATTTATTGTCCACCTTAACTGCCCTTGCAAAAGTGGTGGCATTCTGCAGTGTGTGTGGTGTAGGAATTCCAGGAATTTAACCCAACACCATAGAAGGAACAGTGATATTGTTTCAAGTCAACGTGTTGTGTTGGAGGGTGACTTGCAGGTGACGGTATTCCTATGCACCTGCTGCTCTTATCCTTCTAAGTGAGAGAGGTCGCATGTATGAGAGATGCAGTTGAAGCAAGAAGCCTTGCCAGTTTCTGAAGTGGATCTTGTATATGGCACAGACTGCAGCTATGGAGAGCCAGTGATGAAGGGAATGAATGTTTAAGGTAGTGGATGGGGTGTAAGCAGCAGGGCAGAAAACAAAGAAGATAGTATGCACATGTCTAATCATCCTTTTCACATCCCACTTTTTCCCTTATCCTACAATGCTTTGTGAAGCTGCAGATGGAATAAGCACACACCTTTTTTCATTCACCAATCCCCTCATCACAAACCTATCCTTGTGCTGTTCTTCTTTAAGATACCCGAGAACCAGAACCTGGCCAGGCACTGGTGCAGGAACAAGTAAAAGAGGAAGAAGAGACTGATGATAGAGTAATACCATCAGTTGCACTCACATTCACAGCCATCAATTCAGATAATGACACTGTGTGTAATTTAGAGGGTAGGATAGAGGTGGGATCTGCACGTTGCAAGTCACCATGCACGAGTGGCCTGCAGGAAAGTTGTGAGGGAAAGGTAGGGCAGGTGCCAGCTCCTCATAATGGGAGGTCAGTACATGTGCTTTTCTGCAGGGGACTCAGATGAGGACTTTGATGAGGCAATATTCAGAAATAGCCTGATGTACCAAGAAATGCTTGGTATATTGGCAGACCTACCAGAAAGCCTGCAGACAAAGAGCATGGGGGAGACTAACACCAACCTTGTACAAGGCTTTGTGCAGAGTTTGGAGATACTTTCCAGCACTTGGAAGCATTGCTCAAGTCCATGAGAACATTCGCAGAGTTTCCCATGATGCATCGTCTGATGGCCAATGTCTCAGCTTTCATTGCAGCACAAGCAGAAGCCACTCATTATCTGAATAATGCAGTAGAATGTCGAACAGAAGTTATTCAGCTTGTTGCCATGCACACTCACACTGAAGTCTGGGGAGAGTGTCCTGCAGTCAGCATCACTGTGAAGCAGTCTGGGAAGAGTGCCCTGCAGTCAGCATCACTGTGAAGCAGTCTGGGAAGAGTGTCCTGCAGTCAGCATCACAGTCTGCAGTGGAGCACTGCTTTAGGAGTTCAGTGAGGAGGGAACGAGGTGATCCTTTGAGTACTGTGAGTACAGTCGGGTAAGTATTTATTACTTTTATCACTTATAGTTTTTAAGGTCTTATTTTGTGGTTCATCATTTGTCAGGGCTATATCCTATAACAATGAGGAGCAGGGAGAAAGGGCCCAAGAGTAATTGATATTATTTAATATTAAGTATCTTTCAAAAGGTTTAATTTAACTTAAAGGGTTAAGTCATGGCAGGACAGCACAAAGCTGTGGTGTGCTCCTCCTGCTCACTGTGGCAAGCCGGGAACATTTCCAGTGCCTGGGACCAGCACGTGTGCAGGATGTGTCTCCAGCTGCAGCTCTTGGAAGCCTGGGTTTATGAGCTGGAGTGGCAGCTGGGGACACTTTGGAGCAGCTGCGAGGCACAGAGTATCATGGATAACATGCATAAAGAGGTGGTCACACCGCAGGCTAAGAGTCCACAGGCAGGAAGGGAATGGGTGACCACCAGGCAGAGCAAGAGGACTAGGCAGGCAATGCAGGAATCTCCTGTGGCTATTCCCCTGCAGATATACTGCTTTGGATACTGTTGAAGGGAATGGCCTCTCAGGGGAAACCAGCAACAGCCAAATTCGTTGCACCACGGTTGGCTCTGCTGCACAGGGGAGGAGTAAAAATTGTGGGAATGCAATAGTTATAGGGGATTCAATTGTAAGGGGAATAGATAGGTGTTTCTGTGGCCACAAACGAGACTCCAGGATGGTATGTTGCCTCCCTGGTGCTAGGGTCTCTGAGCAGCTAAGGAGATTCTGAAGGGGGAGGGTGAACAGCCAGTGGTGGTGGTACACATTGCTACAAACAACATAGGTTAAAAAAAGGGATGAGGTCCTAAAAGCAGAATATAGGGAGTTAGGCAGTAAGTTGAAAAGTAGGACCTCAAAAAAAGGATCTCAGGATTTCCACCAGTGCCACGTGTTAGTCAGAGTAGAAATAGCAGGATATATTGGATGAGTACGTGGCTGAAGAGATGGTGTGAGGGGGAGGGTTTCAGATTGCAGGGACATTGGGACTGGTTCCGGGGGAGGTGGGACCAGTACAAACTGGGCGGGTTACACCCGGGCAGGACCGGGACTGATGTCCCTGGGGACATTTGCTAGAGTGGTTGGGGAGGGTTTAAACTAAAATGGCAGGGGGATGGGAACCTATGCAAGGAGTCAGGGGAGAGGGAATGAAGGACAAGAACAAAAGACAGAAAGGAGAATAAGAAAAGTGATAGGCAGAGAATCAACAGCAAGAATCAAACAGGGCCTCAGTGAAAAATAGTGGGAACGAGTCAATTAATGTTAAAAAGACAAGCCTTAAGGCTTAGTGCCTTAACACGAGGAGCATTCGCAATAAAGTGGATAAATTAACCGCACAAATTGATGTAAACAGGTATGATATAGTCAGGATTACGGAGATATGGCTGCAGGGTGACGAGGGATGGGAATTGAACACCCAGGGGTATTCAGTATTTAGGAAGGACAGACAAAAAGGAAAAGGTGGTGGAGTTGCATTGCTAGTTGAAGAAGAAATTAACACATTCGTGAGGAAAGATATTAGCTCTGACGATATGGAATTTGTATGGGTAGAGCTGAGAAACACTAAGGGGCAAAAAAGCATTAGTGGGGATTGTATACAGACCCCCAAACTGTAGTGGTGATGTTGGGAATGGCATTAAACACAATGAGAGACACATGCAATAAAGGAACATCTGTAATTATGGGGTGACTTTAATCTGCATTTGGGCAAATCAAATTAGTAACAATACTGTAGAGGAGGAATTCCTGAAGTGTGTACGGGTTGTTTTTCTGGACCAATGTGTTGAGGAACCAACTAGAGAACAGGCCATCCTGGGCTGGGTATTGTGTGTTGAGAAAGGAATAATTGGCAATCCAGTTGTGTGAGGCCCCTTGGGGATGAGCGACCATAATATGATAGAATTCTTCATCAAGATGGAGAGTGAAATAGTTCATTCTGAGACTAGGGTCCTGAATCTTAATATAGGAAACTACGATGGTATGAGGTGCAAGTTGGCCAAGATGGATTGAGAAACAATACTTGAAGGGATAATGGTGGATAGACAATGGCAAACATTCAAAAAGCGCATGGGTGAACTCCAACAATTGTTTATTCCTGTCTGGTGCAAAAGTAAAACAGGAAAGGGTGGCCAAACCATGGCTTACATGGGAAATTAGAGATAGTATTAGATCCAAAAAAGAGGTATACAAATTGGCCAGAAAGAACAACAGATCTGAGGATTGGGAGCAGTTTAGAATTCAGCGAAGAAGGACCAAGGGATTGATTAAGATGGGGAAAATACAGGACGAGAGTAAGTTTGTGGGGAACATAAAAACTGACTGTAAAAGTTTCTATAGGTATGTGAAGAGAAAAAGATTGGTGAAGACAAATGTAGGTCCCTTACAGTCAGAAAGAGGGGAATTTATAATGGGGAACAAAGAAATGGCTGACCAACTAAATACATACTTTGGTCCTGTCTTCACAAAGGAGGACACAAATAACATACCAGAAATGTTGAGGAACACAGGGCTTAACGAGAGGGAGGAACTGAAAGAAATCAGTATTAGCAGGGAAATGGTGTTGGAGAAATTGATGGGATTGAAGGCCAATAATCCCCAGGGCCTGATCATTTATATCCCAGAGTATTTAAGGAAGTGGCCCTAGAAATATTGGATGCATTGGTGGTCAACTTCCGATATTCTATAGACTCTGGAATAGTTCCTACAGATTGGAGGGTAGCTAATGTAACCCTACTATTTAAAAAGGAGGTAGAGAGAAAACAATCAGCCTGACGTTGGTAGTGGGGAAAATTCTAGAGCCCATTATGAAAGATTTAATAGCTGAGCACTTGGAAAACAGTGGCAGAATCGGACAGAGTCAGCATGGATTTACAAAAGGGAAATCATGCTTGACAAATCCACTGGAATTTTTCAAGGATGTAACTAATAGAGTTGATGAGGGGAGCCAGTGGACGTGGTTTATTTGGACTTTCAGAAGGCTTTTGACAAAATCCCACATAAGAGATTAGCGTGTAAAATTCAAGTGTATGGGATTGGGGGTAACGTATTGAAATGGATAGAAAACTGGTTGGCAGACAGGAAACAAAGAGTAGGAATAAACGGGTCTCTTTCCGAATGGCTGGCAGCGACTAATGGAGTACCACAGGGATCGGTGCTGGGACCCCAGCTATTCACAATATATATTAATGATTTAGATGAGGGGACTAAATGTAACATCTCCAAATTTGCAGATGACACAAAACTGGGTGGGAGGGTGAGCTGTGAGGACGATGCAGAGATGCTTCAGTGTGATTTGGACAAGCTGAAAATGCATGGCAGATGCAGTATAATGTGGATAAATGTGAGGTTATACACTTTGGTAGCAAAAACAGGAAAGCAGATTATTATCTGAATGGCTATAAATTTAGAGAGAGGAATGTGCAATGACACCTGGGTGTCTTCGTACACCAGTCACTGAAGGTAAGCATGCAGATGCAGCAGGCGGTAAAGAAGACAAATGGTATGTTGGCCTTCATAGCCAGAGGATTCGAGTACAGGAGCAGTGATGTCCTGCTACAATTATACAGGGCTTTGGTAATATCACACCTGGAATATTGTGTGCAGTTTTGGTCTCCTAATCTGAGGAAGGATGTTCTTGCTATACAGGGAGTGCAGCGAAGTTTACCAGACTGATTCCTGGGATGGCAGATCTGACATATGAGGAGAGATTGAGTTGGTTAGGATTATATTCACTGGAGTTCAGAAGAATGAGGGGGGATCTCAAAGAAGGACTAGACAGGGCAGATGCAGGAAGAATGCTCCCGATGGTAGGGGAGCCCAGAACCAGGGGTCACAGTCTGAGGATACGGGGTAGGCCATTTAGGACTGAGATGAGGAGAAATTTCTTCACCCAGAGAGTGGTGAGACTGTGGAATCGCTACCACAGAAAGTAGTTGAGGCCAAAATATTGTATGTTTTCAAGAAGGAGTTAGATACAGCTCTTGGGGCGAAAGGAATCAAAGCGTATGGGGAGAAAGTGAGAGCAGGCTATTGAGTTGGATGATCAGCCATGATCATGATGAATAACGGAGCAGGCTCGAAGGGCTGAATGGTCTACTCCTGCTCCTATTTTCTATGTTTCTATGGGCAGGATCTTTAGCTCAGTAAGCAGGGGGTGAGGCCCGCTCACTGATGCTTAAAATGACGCGGGATGACATTGGGTGGAACTCCCAACATCACCCCGCCTCATTTCCAATTTCAGGTCGGCGAGGGCGCAGTAGAATCAGCTGTGTGCCGAATGACCTGTCAATGGCCAATTAAGGCCATTTAAAAAGTCATTAACCTAATTAATAGACCTGCCCATTGAACCGTAGGGTTTGTGGACAGGCTGGGAGCCCTGATGGGCTTCAGAAAAAGCGTGACATGGGATGAGGCGTCATTAGGGTTTTAAAAAACGTAATAAATGTTTGAGCTAAAGTGATGGACATGTCCCAACTCATGTGACAGTGTCAGATGAGGGAACATGTCAGGGGCATTTTTTCAACATTTATCTCCAAAGTTTTAATTCTGAGCCGATCTCCCTGAGGCTGCACTTAGCCTCAGGGAGATCAGTGTGCTCTTTTGCGCGCATGCGTGAAAGAACGCACTCCCGGCTGAGGAAATCCCCTCCCCCCACCGCCCACACAGGGAGCGCTTAGCCCTTCCTGGGGGATGTCATGCTGGGTGGGCCTTAATTGGCACACCCACTTAAAATGGCAGCGTGCCCCCTGATCAAGGGCGCTGATCGAAGGCGCACCTGCCCGCACCAGCTCCTGCCCTTTCCCCCCAATGGGGGGGAAAATTCTTCCCTATGTTTCTATGAATTATCACGTTATCATGGCTACAGACAATGGGGCTTGCAGGGTCTCTCCACAGTCCAGTAGTCTATACCCCAACACATTGTTAGGATTGCTGATGCACCTGCTGTCCTCTCTCAGGATGACAGCACTCCTCGCACCTCCACCTCTTGTACCCTTGCTGTTAAGGACAGCCAGCCAGCCCAGACTGCTGGCGCGCATGGTGAGTCGGCACAATCTAAAGCTGGGCCTTCTAGGCCCAGAGCTACATGAGGCCATTCTGTAGCTCCCTCACTGAAGTCAACAGCAGTCCACCTGCCATGCTGCAGCCACTGCATTGGAGCATGAAAGCAGGCATAGGCACACTTAGGGAATGCAGAGGACAACTGGCTATTTTTTTGTATGGAATATTGGATTGTTTGATTGACAAGGTTGATTTGGAACATTTGCTTTATGATGGCCCGTGGCAAGAGAATGTGGTGATAGTCATTAATAGGGAAGATTGGTGCATGGAGAATTAGGATCACATTCACTGATAGTGCAGTCAGGTGAGCTGATCTCCCAGGTGGAAACACTGCACTTGGAGGGAGGAATGAACATGCTCTGGCATCAGTTTGTGCTTTCTACAAGTTAGGGGAAGGACTGAATGTTCTAGGTGCCCAAGTACCCAAGGTTTCTTAATCCAGTTTTTGAGTGGTTTATGAGAGCATGTCTCAGCACTATAGTAAGGCAATGTAAGAATGAATGAAGGCAATGAGTTACCTAGCTTATTTTCATGCCCACAGTAACCCATTTAATACAAATGGGCTATTCAGATTGCTTCCAACATAAAAATAGCATCTATCAGAAAATGGAGAGAGAGAAAATGTTGCCCTGCCTGCTCAGCAGAATCTGGACAGGTAGGCAGCTAAAACGCTCATGGAACTCACCCACTGACATTGCACGACAAAGTATTTATTGTCTGCAGCATGAAATTGTAGCAATTTATAATGAGGCGAAAGATTCAGCATTTTTTTAAAGTCACATTTCACTTCCTGTTCCCTATTTAGCTATATGCATTAACCAATACAGAGGTGACATTCAGCTCACATGTTTATTGTTTTCAGTGAATGTTCTCTGGGTATTACGGAGAAAATTCCAATTAACACCTGGAATTTCAGCTCCTGTAACATTCATGCTCAAGTGTTTAGTACAATACAGAATTTCAATATGCATCAATAATATATCACACCACCATTTATAAAATTACAGTTAACTCATATCCACCCAAAGGCTTGATACCCCCCTATATTACACAATGGCATCACGTGAAGTTGTTTAAAATAATGTAGTATCAAGGCTGTAGTATCAATCCAACCGCTGTTCACATGGAGAACAATAGACCTGCTGGGGATCGCAGACAGAAGTAGGTTGGAATGACTATCAATACTGTCCTCGAGTGGTTCCATGTATAGGAATATAAGAACAGGAATAGGCCATTCAGCCCTTCGAGCATATTCCAACATTCAACTGATAATGGCTAGTCTGTACCTCAACTCCATGTACCCATCTTTACTCTTGTTATTGTTACCTCTCAAGTTCCAATTGCCCTAATATTCACATTTCTACTGCATGGCCCATTCAGCTTCATCTCCACAAAAGAGAAACAATGGTGATAATGTGGCAGTGCTGAGTATTTCAGCCAGCCGGCAAGATCCCTATGTTGCCTCCTTTTGGGAAGGCCCACCACATCTTTTGCCACTCTGGTGCTTGAGAAGCCAGCAGCAGGCCTTCCCCCTGGGTTCAACGACCCCAGGGGCAGAAGTCCTGGCCACAACAGGTCAGCAGATCTTCTGTACTCAGCAGTACCACTGGGAGGTAGTGGCTGCTGCCAGTACTACACGCGCCCTAGGCCTTGGATCAAGGAGGGACTCAGGGCAGGTGAGAAATGGCAGGAGGATGGTGTTGCTGGGGAGGGTGTCAGCAGCAAGGGCAAAGATGGATATCAACAGGCCCCTGCCTTTTCCCGATGCCAGTTCCTTCAACCAGGCACTGAGTGCCTTTGAATGAGAGGCTTCTTCTTGGCAGCCTGAAAGCAATTACACCAAGGTTTGGTTGTCGTCATCCTTGCATGGTGAGCCCACCACCTACAGCTGAATTAATACCATCAGCAGCGGGATAAATTTCTTAAGTTGGCATTAATTGTCCATTTAAGGCTTCCATTGCCGAGGGGCCTTTCTGCCATGGACTTAGTCGAGGTGGAAGCGGTAAGGTGGTGGAGTCCCCAGTCCCACCCTCTCACCTGATTAAATGTCCCCCACCATCAAGCTCAGCATGGGGGAGGGCACAAGGTTCTGCCCAACGTGTCAAAACGTACGCTTGAGCAGCACTGCATTGGACTTGACTACACCAGCACCAACTCAGGAGCTACCACGAAGAGGGAGAGAATGACTTCAGTATAAGAGATACTCATGCACACACAGCGGACAGCCACCTTGCTTATCCTTTGTCACTGGGGAAGCATTTATAAGAAACATCACATTCATTATACAACAAACAAAATATACGCTATCACCAAGGCAAAAAACATTAAACCACAGGCATGAATCTTTCTAACAAATTAAATTGGTTGCCATAAAGAACTCTCAGCTGAGCTCTCAGCTTAGTCTTTTAGGAACTATTTTAAACTGATGACTTATCAATGCGTCTCCAACCAAAGGAAATAATCATGCTCATCACATCAAAACCCATCATAATTGTAAAACAATATTAAATCTCCCCTTGATCTTTTCAGCTCCAGTGGAAATAGTCCCAGTACCTTAGGACTTCTTATTTCTACAGCTTCTCATCCCTGGGACCACCCTTGTTAATAGGCTGTATGCTCTTTTTTGAACACGCTATCACATCTTTAAATACAAATCTTATTTCTTGTTCTTTTTTTGTATTGATATATTGCATTTGAATGGATTTCTTCCACACCTATAGCTCAGGGTCAGTTATGCAGTGCTAATCATGCATATGCTGCAGGCACAAAGCTGGTGTCATTCAGTTTTAATCTTTGCTATAGGAATAAAAGTCACAAAAAGCAAAACATTACGAGAAGCTTGAGGTTCTGTTGACAAAAATTCAGCTGTGTTTCAGAATGAGTGCTCAGCTGGTCTGGTGCCAGGCTCTACCTGCACACCAGCATGTGGTAAAGTCTGAGAACATGTACACACAGTCCATTTTTCGTTTTTAATGTGACTTCAATGCAATCTCATTCCTTCATTACACAGTTTAATTTTTAATTATCAGATAGAGTCGCTATTAATTTGATTACTTCGTACAAGCTCTCCTTATTCTGATTGTTCTCTGTCCAACAACACCTGTATTTATATAGCACCTTGTAACATAATAAAGCATCCTAATGTGCTTCAAGGAACAACACAAAACAAAATTTGGCACTGAGCCACGTAAGGATAGATGACCAAAAACTTGGTCAAAGAGGTGGGTTTTAAGGAGCATTATCAAGGATAAAGAAGAGGTAAAGAGTTGCAGAAGTTTAGGAAGCAGATGAGCTAAGGTAAGTGTAGGGGTGTGTAACGTAACATAAATAAAATTAATGGTATTAGTGATGGCATAGTTATGTGGACAGAAGCTCATCTCGTGGTCAAATATGACACCAAGGTTGCAGTCTTTTTTGGCCTCAGAAACTTGCCAGGGGTAGAAATGGTTTTGGTAGCTGGGGAACAAAATATTTAGCCTGGACTGAAGACAATGGCTTTCGTCTTTCCAATATTTAGTTGGAGGAAATTTCTGTTCATCCAATATTGGATTTCCGGGAAGCAGACTGACAATGTAGAGAAAGTAGATGGGTAGAGAGATGGTGTTGAGGTAGAGCTGGGTGTGGTCACTCTACATGGAGAAAGTGATGTGTTTTTGAATGATGTTGTTGTGGAGCAGCGGGTAGATGAGAAATTGGATGGAGCTAAGGAGAGAAATTTAGGGACGCCAGAGGTAACAGTGCAGGAGAGGGAAGAAAAGTCATTGCAAGTGATAATCTGGAAATGATTAGGTAAGAATGTAACCAGAGAGTGCAGTCCTACTCAGATGGTCAAGAGAGGAAAGATGCTGGAGAGGATGCTGGTCACTCATGTCAAAGGCTGCACACTGGTCAAGAAGAGGAATAGTTTAACAAGATCACAGTCACATAGAATGGTATTTGTGACTTTAATAAGAGCCATTTCAGTATTCTGGCTGTGCAACTTAATTGGAGGGATTCAGTATGACATTCTGGGATAGATAGGCATGGTTTTCAAAGGTGACAACACATTCAAGGTCTTTGTAGAGGAAAGGGAGCTTGGAGATGGGGTGATACTTTGCAATGGCAGAGGAGGGGAGGTCAAAGGTGCCCTTGTTTTAGGAGAGGGGTGATGACATTAGATTTGAAGGGGAGGGGTACAGTATCTGAGGGGGGAGAATCATTAACAGTTTAATAGGAACAGTGTCAAGAAGCATGTGGTGGGTCTCATTGACCAGGTGAGCTTGGATTGGGCATGAGGGGCAAAACTTGAAAAAGGTGAAAGGTCAGAGTAGGGCGTTGGGAACCTTAGAAGAAATTTGGTCAGGCGAGCTAGGAGAGGGGAGGAAAGCAGCAGAGGCAGATCGAGAGATGGTCACTATCTTAGTGATAAAGAAGTCCATGAATTCCTCACATTTATTGTTGGATGTGAGTGAAGGATGGAGGGGAGTGGGGTTTAAGAAGACAATTTATGTAAAGAACTAGAGTTTATCTATATTTCAGGACAGAACTGCAATCGTAAGCAATTTTAACAGAGGAGTGCAGGATGCAATTGTGTTTTTTTTTGTTCTCTGGCCAGGTCTGGCAATAAATGGCTAAACCAGTTGTCTGTCATAAATGTTCATGTTTGCACCCATTGTACTTAAAGAAGTGGAGATGAGAGCCATAGCTTCTGCATGAATTCAAAGGTGGGTCCTAATTTTGGTGGCACATGAATACACTTCTGTGCATAGATCAGGGATTCATATAACAAATTCCAATGCACTAAGTTGCCTTCCTTTGCAAGATAACAATGGCCATGCCCCAAGAGCTTGTATTAGTGATGAATTTCCTAGATTCCTCACCAGTCTGTGCCAGGCAGATAAACTGGATGAACCATGATCCAATCCTGTCTCGAGTGAGAGACCAAGTATTACATGGATAGTCCCAGGAACCAGTCTCTGATGAATTGAAGCCATTTTTCAACTAAAGACACAAAATGAGCAGTCAAGATGGTATTCTATTATGATGTGCATGAATAGTAGTTCCTTCACAGGGAAGGGAACCACTCTTAGTAGAGTTACACAGTATCGATCCAGGAATCTCCAGAATGAAGTTGATTGTGCAAAGTTATCTTTGGTGGCTGGGCATGGACAGCGATATTGAAAAGGTGGTTAAACAGTGTGTGCAATGCCAACAGCTACAAAAGTTGCTGGTGGCAGCCCCATTACACCCATGGGAGTGGCCTGGTAGACCCTGGGTAAGGCTGCACATAGATTTTGTCAGTGCTTTTCTTGGAACCATGTTTCTACTGATCATAGATGCTCATTCCAAGTGATTAGATGTTTATGAGGTTAAGTCGCCAACAGCAGGTGCTACTATAGAAAAACCACGCCACAGCTTTGCTACCCATGGATTGCCAGAAGTAATCATCTCATATAATGGTACTGTGATTACTAGCTCTGAATTTCAAAGGTTTGTCAGCCTGATTGGTATCAAATATGCAAGACTGCATCGTACCATCCTTCATCTAATGGACTGGCAGGAAGAGCGGTACAAACTTTTAAGGTGGGAAGGAAAAAGTTAACAGGTGAATCATTGGAAACTAAACTTGCTCGTTTCCTATTTCACTACAGAAAAATCCCCCAACGCTACGACACCATCTTCAAACAAGACTAAGTCTGATACTTTCCAAGTTGGAGGGGAAGGTGGAGAAAAGTCAAGGGAACCAAAATACGACTCATGATTTGCATGGTTGTGAGTGACAATTTACTGTTGGAGAAGCAGTATATGCATGGAATTTTGGTGGAGAACCAAAGTGGTTATGTGGTAAAATTAGCTCTGTGACTGGACCATTGTTGTACTACGTGGAAGTGGAGGGCCGGATCATCCGTAAGCATGTGGATTATTTAGGAAGGGATGCTCCACCTGTAACCACAGTTGAACCTGTGCTTCCTGTTGAAGCTGCTCAGCCAAAGATAGATATGCCCGATGTCTCTGTCAGAGTGGATGACCACTGAATTGCTTGTGCCTAATGAGGTACCTGATGTTAATGTGGTTCCAGAGAAAGTGGTTCCTGCCAAAGAATTGGAAGCTGTGGAGCTGCGACATTCCACATGGATTAGGAAACCACCTGAAAAACTAAGCTTGTAATTTCATCACCTGTGTAAATATTGTAATTTCATGAGATAAATATCCTTGTAAATACAAAATGTCAGAAAAGTTAAAGGGGGGGGGATGTAATAATTATAGTTTTGGTAAACATAAAACTGTAACTTTAAGAATAATCCAGTGTTGTAAGATCACATAATGTGTGTAAACCAATGAGTTGGGCAGTGTGGGGAACCTCTAAAGGAGAGTTCTTATTTATTATAGAGTTGGATGTACACATGTAGTTGCTGCTGCTGTCTTGTAAATAAAGTACAATGTTTCCACCAAGAGAAGTTGCCTAGAAAATCAACTCTATAAGGGTCAGCGAGTTCATCATTCTTACAGATGAACAGTAGCCTCACATACTACTCAATTTATCACATTGCTATCACCTGCCAACATTCTCTATAAAACTGGGCTTATACCTCACATTCAGAGCTTCATGCCACCCTCACACACTTCACACTGCTGCAAGCCTCACACCCACATTTCCCAGTTTGTATACACTGCCAGCTATTTAATTATGACAGGAACATCATCCAAACACTCACTCACAGTCTCCCATCGCTCTTGCAGGACAATGTGATGTATAACCCGAGGCAGCAGCACCTAACCGGCAGGGATACAAACAGGCGCATGTCCTTACTCAAATGGAGAGACAGTGAGGGCATTCACTGGAGTGGCCATGACTGAGATGTGGCCAGTGGGAAATCTGAAACCTTTGAAGGCAGCTCTAAGTTCCTATCTAAACCACTTTCTCACATCCCACTCACCCTCATCCCACAATCTCCTGTATTTACAAGCTGAAGCTAGTCTAAGCATTCATCTCTGGCTATCGTTACCATGAACTCCTTCCACCTCAAACCCTAACCTCGTGCCTTTCTCCTTTTTGGATATCCAAGAACTGCCTTCTGGCCAGATAGTGCAGCAGGAGTGTGAAGGCCAAGAGGAACAGTAAACAGATGACAAAGAAACACTGTCACTCAAATTCACACTCGCAGGCACAGCTCAGATACTGGCACTACGAAATGAGATGATTGTGTGGAGTTGGAAAGGTGACAGGCACTACACCCCTATCTTCCCTCCTGATTATACAGCTCCCCCAGTTGACAGGCCGCTCCTGTGGACCACATTAAATTCCGCTGTGTGTGTGTGTCTGTATTTCTGTGTCTGTGCCTGTGTCAGTGTTGTTTCTTTCAACTGGAGAGAAACATCATTTTTGTGAAATTAGATCCAAGTTTTATCCCTTACTTTTCATGCAACAATGCACCCTACAGTATGAAGAAGTAACAGCAGCTGAGGTCTTGAACTACAACAATAGTTTGGATCTAAATGTGATTGGGATAAAATGGAAAATTATTTCTTTCCTGCTAAAAGGGGTGAGGTATTTCTTTGACAAACTGTTAAAAATAATGGAAATAACTCTGAGGAGAGCCAGGAGATCAGTTTAAAACAGCAAGGAGAGCCGGGAGATCAGCTTAAAACAGCAAGGAGAGCTGGGAGATCAGTTTAAAACAGCGAGAAGAGCCGGGAGATCAGTTTAAAACAGCGAGGAGAGCCGGGAGATCAGTTTAAAACAGCAAAGAGAGCCGGGAGTTCAGTTTAAAACAGCGAGGAGAGCCGGGAGATCAGTTTAAAACAGCAAAGAGAGCCGGGAGATCAGTTTAAAACAGCGAGGAGAGCCAGGAGATCAGTTTAAAACAGCAAAGAGAGCCGGGAGTTCAGTTTAAAACAGCAAAGAGAGCCGGGAGTTCAGTTTAAAACAGCAAAGAGAGCCAGGAGATCAGTTTAAAACAGCAAAGAGAGCCGGGAGATCAGTTTAAAACAGCAAAGAGAGCCGGGAGTCCAGTTTAAAACAGCAAAGAGAGCCGGGAGATCAGTTTAAAACAGCGAGGAGTGAGCCAGGAGTTCAGATTAAAACATAAGAGTCAGAAGTTTAGTTTAAAACAGTGAGGAGAGCTGGGCGTTCAGCACACGCAGAGCGAACCTGCGTGAGAAGGGCAGCGGTGGTGGCAGATAAAAAACCAGCAGCAGAGAACCCCTTCAACCTGTTTCTATCTGTCTGAGCCAAAGTGTGACGTCAAAGGAAAGCCAGTAGATAATTGGTGGGTATTTCTTCTGTGACTCTTTTGATTGGCCAAGTGGTTTAAATGAGGAGACATTATTACAGCTGAAGAGCACTGTTAAGAAATTCCCTTTTAAAATATTTAACATCCAAATTAATTAATTAAATAGAATAGACTTGGCTGGGCAGGCGGTGTGTTGCAGCTGTAGTATGTGGATGCTGGTGGACACCAGTGCAATTCACGGTGACCACATCTGCAGCAGGCGTTGGCTGCTCAAGGAACTTCGGCTCGGAGTTGATGAGCTGGAATTTGAACTGCAGACGCTGCGACACATCAGGGAGGGGGAAATTTACCTGGACACTGTGTTTCAAGAGACAGTCACATCCCTTGATTTATTACATAAAATTTGGGCCGTGATCAGGGACAAGTGGGTGTGACTTGTGAGTGAGGCAGGTATGGGGATCCAGAATTTAGCTTTGGAGGAGCCTCAGCCAGTGCCCTTATCCAGTAGGGCACAGACTACAGGGAGGATGGACAAACTGATGACAGTACCGTGGTACAGAGCGCCACTCAAGTTGGGAGAGAAAAGAAAAATGTAGCACTATTAGGGGATAGCATAGCTGGGGAATAGATTTTGTTCTCTGCAGCAAAGCCAAAGTCTCAAAGGCTTGTTGCCTACCTGGTGCCAAGGACATCTCTTCTGGGCTAGAGAGGAACTTGGAGTGGGAAAAGAAGGATCCAGTTGTCTTGGTCCACATAAGTACCAACGACATAGGTAGGACAAGGAAAGAAGTTCTGCTGAGGGACAATGAGCAGCTTGGGGCTAAATTAAAATCACTGTAGGACAAAGTATAAATCGGGAAATAATGGACTCATGTAAGAAGGGTGCTACAATTGTCTTGGGTGATTTTAATTTGCATATTAACTGGACAAATCAGGTTGGCAGGGGTAACATGGAAAATGAATTTGTAGAGTGTATCAGGGATTGTTTCTTAGAGCAATACATTGCAGAACCTACCCAGGAATAGGTTATTTTAGATCTAGTAATGTGTAATGAGGTGGCATTAATAAGAGATATCGTCGCAAAGGATCCTCTCGGGGGGTAGCGATCACAACATGATAGAATTTTAAATCAGTTTGAGGGCGAGCTACTCGGGTCTCAAACTAATGTTAAATAAGGGCAATTGCAGAGGTATGAAGAAAGAGTTGTCTAAAGTGGCTGAGAAAATAGACTAAGGGGAAGGTCAGTGGATGAGCAGTGGCAGACATCTAAGCAGATATTTCATAATGTTCAGCAAAAATCTATCCCGATCAAAAAGAAGGACTTAATGAGAAGGTTGAACCACCCATGGTTAACAAAGGTGGTCAAGGAGAATATCCGATCAAAAACTAAGGCATACAAAGTGGCAAAAACTAATGGTAGGCCAGAGGATTGGGAATTTTTTTAGGAACCAGCAACGGATGACTAAATAGTTAATAAAGAGGGAGGAAATTGATTACAAAAGTAAATTGGCAAGAAATATAAAAACAAACAGCAAGAGCTTCTATGGGTATAGAAAAAGAGTGGCTAAAGTGAGTGTGGGACCCATGGAGGATGCGACTGGAGAATTGATAATGGGGAATAGGGCAATGGCAGATAATTTAAACCAATACTTTGCATCGATCTTCATGGTGGAGGACATTTTGAAAATCCCAAAGATATCAGATAAGCAAGGAGCTAATGGGAGGAAAGATCTTGTAACAGTCACTATCACAAGGGACAAAATATCACAAAGGAATCAAACTAATGGGACTAAAGGCAGACAAGTTGCCAGCTCCTGATGGCCTGCATCCAAGGGTTTTGAAGGAAGTGGCCGCAGAGGTAGTGGAGGCATTAGTCAAAATATTCCAGAAATCACTGGATTCTGGGAGGGTCCCAGCAAATTGGAAAACTACTAATGTGATGCCCTGTTTAAGAAGGGAGGGAGACAAAAATCAGGAAACAATAGGCCAGTCAGCCTAACATCTGTCATTAGGAAAATGCTAGAGTCCATTATTAAGGAAGAAATAGTAGGACATTTAGAAAAGCTTAATGCAATCAAATAGTCAACATGGTTTTGTGAAAGGGAAATCATGTTTGCAAATTTTCTGGAGTATTTTGAGGATATAGCACACAAAGTTGACAAAGGGGAACCGGTAGATGTAACGTATTTGGATTTCCAGAAGGCATTCGATATGGTGCCACGTTGAAGGTTATTGCATAAGATAAGAGCTCACAGTATTGGGGGTAATGTATTAGCATGGATTGAGGATTGGTTAACACACAGAAGACAGAGAGTCAGGATTAATGGGTCTTTTTCAGGTTGGAATGACGTAACTAGTGGAGTGCCACAAGGATCAGTCCTAGGGCCTCAACTATTTACTATCTATATTAGTGACTTGGAGGAGGTGCAGAGTGTAACGTATCCAAATTTGCTAATGATACAAAGATAGGTGGGAGGGCATGTTGTGATGAAGACATAAGGAATCTGCAAGGGGATATAGGCAGGTTGAGTGAGTGGGCAAAAACTTGGCAGATGGAGTATAATGTAGGAAAGTGTGAGGTCATGCACTTTGGTAGGAAGAATCAAAACGCAGACTATTATTCAAATGGAGAGAGACTCTAAAAAAGTGCAGCACAGAGGGATCTGGGTATTCTTGTGCATGAAACACAAAAGGTTAGCATGCAGGTGCAGCAAGTAATTAACAAGGCAAATGGAACTTTGGCCTGTATTGCTAGGGGGTTGGAGTTTAAAAATAGGGGTCTTGTTACAACTGTACAGGGTGTTGGTGAGACCGCACCTGGAGTACTGTGTACAGTTTTGGTCCACATACTTAAGGAAGGATATACTGGCACTGGAGGCAGTTCAAAAGAGATTCACTGGGTTGATTCCTGGGATGAGGGTGTTGACTTTTCGAGAATGGCTAAACAGGTTAGGCTTTTATTCATTAGAGTTTAAAAGAATGAGGGATGATCTTACTGAAATGTACAAGGTTCTGCTGGAGCTTGACAGGGTAGATGTTGAGAAGATGTTTCCACTAGTGGGGGAATCTCGGACTCTAGGACATAGTTACAGAATAAGGAGACATTAATTTAAAACTGAGGTGTGAAGGAGTTTCTTCTCTCAGAAGGCAGCAAATGTCTGGAATTCTCTACCCTAGAGAGTTGTGGAGGCTAGGTCACTGAAAGTATTTAGAAAGGAGGCAGATAGAGTTTTGAAGTATCGGGGAGTTGAGGCCTGGGGCAGATCAGCCATGATCTTATTGAATGATGGGGCAGGCTTGAGGGGCTGACTGGCCTACTCCTGCTCCTATTTCTTCAGTTCTTCTGTTCAATCATGGAGACGTTCAGGAAAAATGCTCTCTGGTTTGGAATATGTCAATGCTGAATTGAGGGTCAATGTACAGACTGGGCATCATTGTGTCCTTGAGGCAGAGCAAAGCAAAACCTCTACCAATCGTCACCTCCTAGTGGAGGGCAAATGAATACCTAAATTCTGTGGAGAAAACAGTGCATGCTCAATGTCCTCACTTAACAGATCAAAAATACAGGAAAACAAGAAGAAAAAAAATAGCAACTTCTGGAATTGTCAACATCTTGAAGGAGTGCAGTCCAGACCATGTCCCCAACAGGCAAGAAGCTGCACAGAATGGAATAGCAAAGGGTAGAAATGCAGTCATTATGGGAGATTCCATAGTTAGAGGGCAGGAAAGTACTTCTGTTAATGTGATCATGAGTCCCCCATGGTGTGTTGTCTCCCTCTGCCAGGCTAAAGGACACCACGGACAGACTGCAGAGCATTATGCGAGGGAAAAGAGTGAGCCAGAAGTTATGGTACACATTGGTGTTGCGGTCCAATGAATGGACTTTCAGGAGCTAGAGAGAAAGTTTAAAAAGTAGGATCTAGAGGGCAATAAAATCTGATTGCTCCCAGTGCCGCACGTCAGCCATTGTAAAAATAGGAAGATAGGGCGGATCAATGTGTGGCTTGAGCCATGGTGCAGGAGGGAAGGCTTCAGATTCTTGGGGCATTGAGATCAGTTCTAGGGCAGGATGCACCTATCCAAAAGGGGCAGGTTGTGCCTCAACAGGACTGGGACCAGTGTCCTGGCAGGGAGATTCACTACTGTGGCTGAGAGTTTAAACTAACTTGGCAGGGGATGAGCACTTGTATATGGAAGTAAAAAAAGAGGAATAAGGTGCATAAGGTCAGAGTGTTTGTTATTATTAGAGAGGAAAATAGCACCATATTCGACAGGACTGACTAAGAAGGACTGCAAGGAATAACAAGACAGGTTTACAATGCATGTATGTAAATACAAAGTGTGGTGAATAAAGTTGGTAAGCTACTGTATTATAAAGGGTTAATAGCTATTATGCTAACAGCTAACACATCATCAATGATGTCAGATCATGTGTCACTGGAATTCAGAGGAAGGAGTTCTGGATGGAATGGTGTTCTGGTGTTCCCATGAATCTGAGTGTGCACGGATATGGGAACATTCACCTCCTGACTCCCCAAAGCCTGTCCATCGTCTACAAGGCACAAGTCAGGAGTGTGATGGAATACTTTCCAATTGCCTGGATGAGTGCAGCTCCTACAACGCTCAAGGAGCTTGACGCCATCCAGGTCAAAGCTGCCCGCTTGGGCACCCCTTCCACAAACATTCATTCCCTCCACCACCAATGCACAGTAACAGCAGTGTGTACCACCTACAAGATGCACTGCAGGGACTCACCAAGGATCCTTAGGCAGCACCTTCCAAACCCATGATCAGTACCATCTAAAAGGATAAGGGCAGCAGATACATGGGAACACCACCACCTGGAAGTTATTCTCCAAGCCACTCACCATCCTGACATGGAAATATATCGCTGTTTCTTCACTGTCGCTGGGTCAAAATCCTAAGAACTCCCTCCCTAACAGCACTGCGGGTGTACCTACATCACATGGACTGCAGCGGTTCAAGAAGGCGGCTCACCACCACCTTCTCAAGGGCAGTTATGGATGGATAATAAATGCTGGCCTAGCCGGTGATGCCCACATCCCATGAATGAATAAAATAAAAGGATTATTGCTCTCAGTGGATTGAAGTCAAACACCTACATGGGCCCACCTCAGCGGTGGCTATTGCCATCTCAGGGAAAGTTTTGCCACACATGGCATCCCTGATTTAGTTGCCTCTGACAATGGACCTCTGTTTGCAAATGACTGCTTCAACCACTTCACTGAAACATATAGCTTCATTCATATCACCCACAGGCAAATGGTGAGCCAGAAAGAGAAGTCTGTACTATCAAATCCTTGTTGAAGGATAATAACAATGCTGACCTAGCCATACTGAGTTACTGGTCTACACAAGTGGTCTGGCTCCATCAGAACACTTAATGGCTAAGTGATTACCCACACAGCTCCCAAGTCTCCCACAGAGTCTTTGACCATGTCTCAAGGCGACAGAGATAGAAAGGGTGCAGGAAAAAGACAGCCATTGCCATACCAAACTGTGATATACAATCATCACTACATATTATAGGATCTACCAACACTCTTTCCAGGGGAGTCTGTCTGGGTCCAAGACCAGAACTGTCTTGGCCAGGTTTTTTGTCAATCTGTTCATCCACACTCCGAACTTGTGAACATTGGCCTTGGCTTCCCCAGTGGAACAGATCTGCACTGGTGTCCACCAGCAGATGGCATTTACAGGATTGGGTCCACTACCCACATGACAGAGAAGACAATCTAACCAATTTACTAGATGGTTCAAAGTACCCTCCACAGGAAGCCTATGATCCTAGGCCTCCTCCAATGGACAGAAGAACATGATCCGGCAGACTGGCCAAACCACTACAGCATCTTTCCCTGTGACTCAGGGATGGTGACAATAACTTTGGGTGGGGGTTGGTTGGTGGCTTTGGCGGTGGTGGGGGGGGTGGGGGGATGGTGGAAGTAGGATGTGTAAATAGTTAATGAGTAAAATGAAAGTCTTAGGGGGAGATGTAGTCTAAGGGGTTAACAGCTTTATGCTAATAGCTAACATACATCATCAGTGATGTCAGTTCATGTATCTCTGGAACTGAGAGAGATGTTTTTGGAAGGAGCCTTGTGTCTATCCATCCTTTTACATAGTTGTACATAATTAATAAATGTTTGGAAGTCCCTGGGTGCCTTAGTCTCTGTTAAACGCTCCCTGGGACCTTTTATGATGATACTTCTGCTGCAAGAGTAAATAGCCCTGTGTGAATATGATGTAGGGCAATAAGGAAAATGTGGCTTAAAAATGGTGAGAATTGCTACGTAATAATGAAAGATACAAAGTGTTGAGGAAAGATAGGGAAGGAGTAAAGGGATATGAGGTGGCAGTGCTGACGAGGGAAGAAGTGGAGTGTTGGAAAGAGAGGATGTCCTTTGAGGGAGGCAAGGACAGGATCCATTTGGTTAGAGTTGAAAAGCAAAAAGGGTATGATCACATTACCAGGGATATCTATAGGCCTTTAAATAGTGAGAAAGAGATAGAGGAGCAATTTTACAGGGAAATCAGACAAATGTGCAAGGACTATAGAGTGGTATTAGTGGAGGATTTTAATTACCCAAATATCAATTGGGATTTTTCAAGTGAAGAAGAAGGAGGGGGAGGAATTTCTGAAATATGTTCAGGAGATCAGTCCAACGAGAAAGAACAGTCCAACTAGAATACATTTCTGGATCTGGTGCTGTGGAATGAGGTGGATTAAATGGACTAAACACATGTCTTTGGAGGAACACTTGGGCAAGAGTGCTCATTGTATCACAGGGCTTAGATTAGATTACTCCTTGCTCTTCTCCATTACTTAGGTAGAACTTCTAAATTGGAAGATCATTAACTTCATTGGGATGAGAGGGGATCTAGCAAGGGTAAAATGTAACCAAAGGCTGACAGGAAAAACTGCAACAGAACAACGGGTGATCTTTAAGGAGATGTTTCAGGCACAGGCTAAGTACATTTCAACAAGGGTGAAAGGTAGGAGAAGCAAAGCCAGGGCTCCTTGGATGGCAAGAGAGATACAGATAATAAAGAAAAAAAAAATGAGGGTGTATGATGATGGGATTTTAACCTGTGTTATCAGGGCATTAGCCTGGGCCTCTGGATTACTAATCCAGTGACGTTGCCGCTATGCTTATCATCTCTCCAAGGATAACCAGGGTATCTTATTAACGCTGGGCATATGGTATGTAAAATGAGGGCTATCTTGCCCTCTATGGCAAGCAGCTTATGAATAGCTAGGCATACTAAAGTATGGCTGATTGTCAGCCCTGTTTTTGGGCAGAGATAGAGTGGTAAGACAATAAAAGTGGGAGGGTAGAATTTACCACTTCTTCCATTTGCTGATTGGCTCACCACCATTTTAATCAAGGCCTACATATAGGCAGCTATAGCGACCACATGAACCAGCCTCACTTAAATATCTAAATGATGATACCATGACACCAATAACACCCTGACAAGTCAGCTGGATTTTTGGGGAGTCAGGAAGACTCCCCGCACCTTGAACATTGGTGGGCAGGACTCGAATTTGGAGATCCCGCCCTCATTTCCAGCTGAAAACATTTTTGCCAGTAAGGAGAAGGGGTGTGGGTCATACAGATATGAATCAAAAATCTGGTAGTCCATCTAAAATTAATTGAAAGTTTTAACAATAATTATGGCTACTGCAAGGGCCTTAACCTGCAGTGTGGCAGTCATGAATTGATGGAGTAGACATAAATGCTCTTGAAGGGTGGATAAGGTCTGCATTACTGTCATGATCTGAAATATTTTCAATCACCTGCTCTTTAAACTTCAAAACAAAAGCAGACTGCAGCCATCAATAAGATTTAAATAACACCCTCTGCTGGACTGCTTTGATTGATGTGTGTAGGTCAGCAAAAAATAAGTACCTGGCCATGAAGTTTCAATTGAGCTCTTTGTTGACATTTCCCCAAGGGCTAGCATTATGCTTTTATGAATGCTTGACTGAGTTTCAAAAGTTACAATGATCTCAGTAGGGGTTCTGAGTTCACAGTTTGATCGACAGCTTAAAGAGGATCTTAAACGATTAGCTGTCTTTTATGTGATTAGTGAAACAGATGTTTGTTTTTATGTGAGATTAAAGATTTGAGGAGATTTAAAAGCTTTTATGGATGAGAGGTTTTTTTTGCACTCTCAATTATGTAGGAGTGAGAGCTGTATTAGATTAGAATTTTTTTTCAAATCCACTTAGACACTGGGTGAATGGCTATAGATTTGGTATGGATTGTATAAGGGAGTATGAAGAGTGGGTGTGGAATGAGGGGGTGTGGGGGTGAGGGTTAGAGGGCGTAATAACTACTAAAACAACTGGACAAAGTCCCAAAGAATTGAGACAGCTCTTCTAACCATCCTGCCTTGGCACTCACCCACCTTCGTGGGCACCTTCGCTCCACTTCTGGGGTCGGTAGGCCCGCCTGCATCCCACAACCCCTCCGCCCCTCCAAGTGAAAATTGCATATATCGGGGTACTTTTTAATCGAGGCAGGTTTGGAGAGTCATGAAATTTCCCAACTCAAGTTACCCACTTTGGTTGCCAAAATCTGGTCCATGGATGTCTAACCCAATGGACAAAATCACTATTGTCTACTGAGGGCAAGTTCACATTCTATTCAAAATGCCAACAGGCAGCTTCCTTCAGAACACAGATTCTGCCCTATAGTTTAAACTACAATGGAGGATTATCTATGATCATCAGCATTAATTTAGGTCTGCGTGGAATTAATGGACTGAAAGCTTTTAACCCTTCATTCTATCCAGAATCAGATTTCTGTGAGCCCTTAATCCAACAGTGACCTCTATAAAGAAATTATTCATCTTTTACTGTTTAGAAAGCATTTTCATCAAACTAAACAGACAGTATCCTGACACGTGGCTCCCATGGACAGAATTCTAAAACTTGTGCCCCTTTTGTTAGCAAAAATATCCTCTTGTGCCGAGTGAAACACAGAGTTCAAGTTACTTTAAACAAGAGTCAAAGAGGCTTCTGCTTTGAACAAACTGCAGCATTTACACTTAATCTCTTGTTATCACTCATAGATTAGACTATTCCAATGCTCTCCTGGCTGGTGTCCCATCCTATGTAAGCTTTGGTCCATCCAAACCTCTGATGTCTGTATCCTATTTCACACTATCAATCCTCCTGCTGACCTACATTAGCACCTGGTCCCCCAGTACTTCACATATAATACTTTCATCATTCTTTTTAAGTTATGGCATGCTTTCACCTCTGCCGATGTCTGTAACCTTCTCCAAACATACAACCTCACCTTCCAAACTCTCTAAAGACTCTGACCCTGGCCTCCTGTGCAGTCACCTTCATTACCATGACTGCATTTGCCTATGACCCAGGTTCTGGAATTCCCTCCCTGGCTCCTTTACCTCTTCATTTCCTTCTGTTCTTTTCAGACTCTCCTTAAAATCCACCTCTCCTATCCCAGCTTTTGGCTTTCTGTCCTAATATCACATTCCTTCACTTGACATTGATTTTTTTAACTGTGTTCCTGTGAAATACCTTGGGATCCTGATCTACTTTGAAGGAGTTGCTTAAAGGTGAGTTGTTTTGTTAACATTATGGGTTCACATCTACAACAAGCAACACACGATGTGTTAAGTTTTCTCATGTCACTATCGCATCTGAAGATGTTCAAAAGTAATCATTCCTTTTTTGTTACTGGTTACAATGTCAAGCAAGGTCTAGCAGTGCAGAAGTTGCATTGCAAGGATCAACAGAGAAAGTTAATCCCACCCCTGCAGTGATAGCTGCTTTTTTTGAGTCAGTATTGACACATTGGAAAGATTTTTATCCAAACACACCCGATTGCAACAGGGAGGCTGCTAGCCATTCAGGAAGCTGCTTGAATTTGCAGCACATTTTGGCACAGCTCTTTAATTCAGCCAAGACATTAACATCCTGCTTGTGGGTTTCCCAATCAATCACAGAGTGTAGGCGCAATGATGGTCTGCACAATGAAGGATGTTTATTTTTGGCAGGGGTCAGAATGGCTGCAGGAAACCTTGTTTGTGAAGGCTAATGGAGGCAAATAAATAGAAGGAAGACATGAGAAGGCTGCGTACCACCACCACCAACCCCCTCCCCTACCCTGCCCAGGTGCCCTGACTCTTCCCTGGAGGTTATGCTGGAGGTCCCTGTTATGCGACAGAAGTTTGGTAACGCTGAGTTATTTTAAAATCCCAGAGTGAAACTTTAAACAACTGTCATGACCTACATATTTTAAGTGGTACATTTGAGATGCAACTCTAAATTCAGGAATCAGACCACCAGTTCTCGAGAGATTTTATATTCAACTAAATGAAACATTTTATTAATTTACGGAAGCTAAATATATACACAAGGCTACAACTTATTACTATCATAACTTTTTCTTAAAATTCCCAAATTAATCTCCATTAAGGCAACAGCAACCCATAGACTTAACCAAACACCAGGCAAAGCATTTTCACCTTACAATTTCAAATTGAGGTTCCTTTCATTTTGGTTCCTGTAGAGACAGTTATAGGCTTACAGCTACTTTAATCTCACATTGCCTCTGCGCTGCACACACAAAACTGCTGAAATTATACCTAGCACAGCTCATTGAATGTAAATTGTCATTGAAACATCAGCCTCTTCTAACAATAAAACCCCTCTCATAGTACCAATTTTATTCGTAATATAAACATATTGCTTGGTCTGTGCTAGCTAGGTGCCAGATTTCACTCACCTTCTTGAATGGTCTATTCAAAAAATGTAAATGCACTCTACCTCTCTTAAATCTCAAAACCACATCAAAGCATCCAGACTAGCTGGCTTTAATCCAATTAATACACATCCACAGAATAAACCTCCATTTAAAAGAAAAATATTTTCCAATAATGTTATATAATTAATAGCTTCATGACAGACCCAAGGACCAGAAGGGAAGTCCTATCCTCAAGAAGGGAGGAAGAGGCCAGCCACCCAAATTAAACAGGTATGGCTGGAAGTTGCAGAAGCTGTGAGCAGCAGGGGTGTGGTGCCCAGGACCTGAATACAATATTGAAAAAGGTTTAATGACCCCATTAGATCAGAAAAGGCGAGTGGCATACAACTTTCAGAAGGCATCTGTCACTCTCTCACTTCCCCAGCATTCTCCTGTGAAGTACTCCTCTGGTCGACACATCTTGCAGTTCCACTCATTCCTTTCTCCCCTGGCACCTCCTCACATCCTCATCTGAATAGCCAACACTCACACTCATCATTATCCTGTTTCCATTTACACTCATCCCTCACTATCAACTATCTAATCTTTCATCATAACTACAATTCTCCAGTCCAGGCAACATCCTCACAAATTTAAAAGCAGTGCCAGAACAGGGACCTCAAAAGTCTTTGACAAACATATGAAAAAGTAAAAGGAATAGTGGGACTGATTAGGAAAAAGAAGGAAACCGACTGAGGTACTGAATTAATAGTTTGGATCTTCTTTTAAAACATTTGCAGGATGTGGTGTCGCTGGCAAGGCCAGCATTTATTGCTCATCACTAAGTGCTCTAGAGAAGGTGGTGGTGAGCTGCATTCCTGAACTGCTGCAGTCTATGGGGTGAAAGTGCTGCCACAATGCTACTATGAAGGGAGTTTCAGGATTTTGACCCAGCAATGGTGAAGGGACAGCGATATAGCCCCAAGTCAAGATGGTGGGGAGCTTGGAGGTGGTGGTGTTCTCATGTACCTGCTGCCCTTGTCCTTCTAGGTAGTAGAGATTCTGGGTTTGGCAAAAGCTACCAAGGAAGCCTTGATGAGGTACTGCATCTTGGAGATGGTACAAACTGTAGCCATAATGCGGCAGTGTTAGATTTAGTGAATGTTTAAGTCGGTAGATCAGGTGTCGATCAAGTGCATTGCTTTGTCCTGGATGGGGTCAAGCTTCTTGAGTGTTGTTGAAGCTGTACTCAGCCCATGCAAATAGGGAGTATTCCATCAGATTCATGGCGCTAAGATGATTGGCCTCCAATAACCATCTTCCTTTGTGCTAGATATGACTCCAGCCAATGGAGTTTTCCCCGATTCCCATTGACTTCAATGTTACTGGGACTACTTAATGCCACACTCAGTCAAATGTTGCCTGATATCAAGGGCAGTTGTTTTAATTTTGCCTCTGGCATTTTGTCCATGTTTGCATCAATGCTGTAAAGGTCTGACGCTGATAGGGGGGTGATATCAGAGGACTGGAGGACTGCAAATGTTACATCCCTAATCAAAAAAGAGAGATATTGATCTGGTACTAAAAGCCAATCAGTCTAATGTCGGTGGTGTGAAAACTACTAGAGGCCATTGTGAAGGTCAAAATTAATTCTCACTTGGAGAAAAATGGTTTAATGAGAGACAGACAGCAGGATTGTTGAAAGTAAATGATGCCTGCCTAACTTGATTGAGCTCTTTAATGAATTAATGGAGAGAGTTGATTAATGCAGTGCATAGACTTATGTTTTAACCATGGGTCGCTTTGCTCGCAAACTAGTTGCGCACTTAACTGTCCGCAGGTGAGTCGATTACAATATACGGCAGACACAATAACCAATATGAAATGCAATGCATACTTTTTATTTACACAAACATCAGAGCATTAACATGATGTGTGTTTCTCCAGCCAAACCCTGCTCTCGACTAAAATTAACATGGTAGCCATGGTAACACAGCTACTGGGTCTTACAGTCATGTGGTCAATCTGCTCACAGTTTCTTAAAGGTGTATTACACCTCAGATTACCACAACCCTCCCTCTTTTACATTTTACAATATATTAACTATTTACAAAAACAAACTGCTCACTGATTCAGTCTCTCAGGAGATTTTTTCAAATGTGTGGCCCGTTGTAGTTCTACGACTTTGGATGGTTTATCTGAGACATTCCTCTCCAACTGAGGCCTCCCTCTCAGGAGCTATCTGCCCACTAGACTCCCCAGTGGGAACCTGTAAATTTGCCTCTTCAACTCTCTCAGGCTCAATGGGTTCTGCAGATACTTCCAAAGCAAGAGCAGTTCCTCTACCTGTCGTGTAGACTCCAACGAGAATGCTTGGTGCACCTTTTCTTGTCAATCTGTTTCCCATTTCCTGAGGTTTCCTGATGGGAAACAGATCCAGAAGAAAAGGTGCACCAAACATTCTCGCTGGAGCCTCCACCACAGGTAGAAGGAGCCCCTCTTGCTTTGGAAGTATCTGCAGAACCCGTTGAGCCTGAGATGTCCTGAGACATCTCTTCATTAATAACTCTGCGGGGGCAACACCGGTGATCATATGTGGTGTGTTTCTGTAGCTGAGAAGGAAGCGTGATAACTTTGTTGTTACAGAGTCCCCCTCTAGTTTTTTTCATTCCAGGCTTGAAGGTCTCAGCCAACCCATGCAGAGTGGTATGGTGAGGTCTTGTCATGTGTTATGCCGTTGAGAGTTCTAAATCTTTGGAACTCCCCACTAGTGACTGCCATTCCATTGTCAGACACTATTACCTCTGGTAAACCATATATCGCAAAACTCTGATGCAATCCATCTGTGGTGATGGCAGATGTGGCTGATTGCACCTCATATACATCCATCTGTTTGGATTGGGAATTGATAAATAAGAGGAACACTGTGCCCAAGAAAGGTCCCATGTAGTCAATGTGGAGGTGGACCCATGGCCATCCTGGCCATTCCCAAAGATGCAATGGAGCAGGAGGAAGCAATTTCTGCACCTGTTGGCACTGCATGCCGCTCTTGACCATGTTTTCAATTTCAGTGCCCGTCCCTGGCCACCATAAGGAGCTGCGTACTAACATTTTCATTCTGGAAATGCTGAGGTGAGCGCTATGCAATTCTATTAATGATGGTTGTCTTCCTCTTGGAGACACAATGACTCTTGCTCCCCGTAGTAAGAACCATCATGGCAGGTGAGCTTGTAACGCATGTTAAAATACAGCTTCATTTTGTCAGACTTTGGCTCATTCGACCATCCCTGCAAGACTTGTTTCCTGATGTGGGACCAAACTGTCTGGGAGGGGGAGAGTTACCGGGACACTGTGTTTCAGAAGACAGTCACACCCCTTAGATTAGCTACCTTAAATTCGGCCAGTGGTCAGGGAAAGGAGGGTGTGACTGTGAGTCTGGGAAGAGTGTCCTCTGCAGTCACCATCACCTTGAAGCAGTCTGGGAAGAGTTTCATCTCCAGTCACTGTCGCCGAGTGAAAAAAAAAACAAAGAATGACATCACAGGAAAACCATATGTTCATTGGTTGGTAAGTAACTGCTAGTAAGAACTAGCTATTCTAAGTTGATTTCAGATTAAAGGTGACTACTGGGGCCCAGGATCAGAGGCCTAACACTTCAGCTTCAACTCAGCAGAGACAGCGAGTTCCAGTTGATTTTAAAAAGTGTATTTTGAATCTCTATTCTAACTTGCTCTTAGATTAAAGGTAAATAGGAGAAATATTTTACAGATTGATAAACTAAAGACCAGTAGGAAATTTAAAAACAAATTGAAAAACGAATTAAATAAAATAGAGATGCAGGCCATGCGATGTGTTGTAGTTGCATGATGTGGGAGCTGGTGGATCCCATTGTGATTCCTGGTGACCACATCTGTAGCAAATGTTGGTTGCTCAAGGAACTCTGGCTCAGAGTTGACAAGCTGGAGTCTGAGCTTCGGACACTGCAACACATCAGGGAGGGGGAGAGTTACCTGGACACTGAGGTTCAGGAGATAGTCACACCCCTTAGATGAACTACCTTAAATTCGGCCAGTGGTCAGGGACGGGAGGGTGTGACTATGAGTGAGGCAGGTAGAGGGATCCAGGAAGTAGCACTGCAGGAGCCTCAGCCCTTGCCATTATCCAACAGGTTCGAGATTCTTACTCCCTGTGTGGACGAGAGCAGAGACTGTAGGGAGGATGAGCAAACTGACCATAGCACCATGGTACAGGGAGCCATTCAAGTGGGGGGAGAAAAGAGAAATGTAGTTGTAATCGGGGATAGTATAGTTAGAGGAATAGATGCTATTCTTTGTAACCAGGATCGAGAGTCCTGAAGGCTGTGTTGCCTACCTGGTGCCAGGGTTAAGGATATCTCATCTGGGCTGCAGAGGAACTTGGAGTGGGAGGGAAAGATCCAGTTGTCATGGTCCACGTAGGTACCAATAATATAGGTAGAATGAGGGAATATGAGTAGCTAGGGGCTAAATTAAAAAGCAGAACCAAAAGGTAATAATCTCCGGATTGTTACCTGAGCCACGAGCTAATTGGCACAGGGTCAATAAGATTAAAGAGGTAAATGTGTGGCTCAAAGATTGGTGTGGGAGAAATGGGTTCGAATTCATAGGACACTGGCACCAGTACTGGGGAAAGAGGGAGCTATTCTGTTCGGATGGGCTCCACTTGAATCATGCTGGGACCAGTGTCCTGGCGAATCGCATAACTAGGTCATAGATAGGGCTTTTAACTAAATACTGGGGGGGGGGGGGAGGGTTCAGTTGCATGGAAATATGAAAGATCAAAGTTTAAGGAGAGGGTAAGAGTGCAGGTTAGTGACGAGGCTGATAGTTACCAAAAAGCGAAAGGAAGGGACAGAGTGTGTGGACGCCATATTGCAGTAAAGAATCATATAAAAGTAGGGAAAATTGACAATAGGGCAAACTTAAAGCTTTCATATCTGAATGCGTGTAGTATTCGGAATAAAACTAATGAATTAACAGCACAAATAGAGATAAATAGGTATGATTTGGTGGTGATTAATGAGACGTGGTTACAGGGAGAACAGGTTTGGGAGTTGAATATCCAAGGATACTCAGTGTTTCAGAAGGATAGGCAGGAAGGAAAAGGAGGTGGTGTAGCTTTGTTAGTAAAGGAAGAGATCAGTGCTACAAGGAGGAATGATATAGGCACTGGAGAGCAAGACATAGAGTCAGTCTGGGTAGAAATAAGAAAAAGAAAGGGAAAGAAATCCCTGGTAGGAGTAACCTGTAGGTCCCCAAACAGTAGTTTAGCAGTAGGGCACAGTATAAACCAGGAAATACTGGTAGCATGTAAGAAAGGCATGGCAGTAATCATGGGTAATTTTAATACGCATAAAGACTAATCAAATTGGCAAGGGTAGCCTCAAGGGAGAGTTCATAGAGTGTATTAGAGATTGTTTCTTGGAGCAATATGTTGTGGAACCAACCAGAGAGCAGGCTATTCTGGATTTGGTTTTGTGTAATGAGATGGGATTAATTAATGATCTCATAGTTCAGGATCCTCTAGGGAAGAGTGATCATAGCATTCTAGAATTTCAAGCTCAGTTTGAGAGCGAGAAACTTGAGTTCCACAACAGTGTTCTGGAGTTAAAGGTAACTGCACAAGCATGAGGGCAGATTTGGCCCTAGTGGACTGGGCAGGTAGACTACAAGGTAGGACAGTTGATGAACAGTGGCAGATATTTAAGGAGATATTCAATTCCTCCCAAGTAAAATATATTCCAAAGAGGAAGAAAAATGGTAAGAGTGGGGAAAAGCATCCATGGCTAAGCAAGGAAGTTAAAGATAACATAAAGGTAAAAACTAAGGCATACCAAATTGCAAAGGTCAGTGGCAGGCTGGAAGATTAGGAAACTTTTACAGATCAACAAAGGGTTAATAAAAATGTAATAAAAACAGCAAAGGTAAATTATGAAAGAAAACTAGCGCAAAATGTAAAAACTGATAGCAAAAGTTTCTACAAGTATATAAAAGGAAAGAGAGTAGCTAAAGTGAATGTTGGTCCCTTGGAGGATGAGACTGGGGAGTTAATAGTGGGGAACACAGAAATGGCAGAGATGCTTAATCAATATTTTCCCTCAGTTTTCACGGTGGAGGACACTAGTACCACCCCAATAGTAACAGGTAGTGCAGAGGGTATAGAGAAGGAGGAACTTAGAACAATCACCATCACTAGAGAAAAAATACTGAGCAAACTATTAGGATTAAAGGGTGACAAGTCCCCAGGACCTAATGGCCTACATGCCAGGCTCTTAAAGGAAGTGGCAGCAGAGATAATGGATGCATTGGCTATAATATTCCAAAATTCCCTGGATTCTGGAAAGGTTCCAGTGGATTGGAAAAATGCTAATATTACGCCCTTATTCAAAAAGGGGGGAGGCAGAAAGTAGGAGACTATAGGCCAGTTAGTTTAATATCTGTCATTGGGAAATTGTTGGAATCTATTATTAAGGAAGTAGTAATGGGGCATTTGGGAAGTTAAAATGCAATCCATCAGAGTCAGCATGGTTTTATGAAGAGTAAATTGTGTTTGACTAAATTGCTAGAGTTCTTTGAAGATGTGACAAGCAAAGTGGATAATGGGGATCCTGTAGATGTAGTATATCTGGACTTCCAGAAGGCCTTTGATAAGGTGCCACACAAGAGATTAATACACAAGATAAGATCACACAGAGTTAGGGGTAATATATCAGCTTGGATAGAGGATTGGCTAACCAACAGAAAGCAGATAGTCGGGATAAATGGGCTTTTTTCTGGATGGCAAGCTGTAACTAATGGGGTGCCACAGGTTTCGGTGCTGGGGCCCCAACTATTTACAATCTATATTAATGACTTGGATTCAGGGATAGAAGGTACTATAGCTAAATTTGCAGATGACACCAAAATAGGTGGGAAAGTAAGTTGCAATGAAGAAATAAGAAATTTACAAATGGATATGGACAGGTTAGGTGAATGGGCCAAAATTTGGCAGATGGAGTTTAACTTGGATAAGTGTGAGGTTATCCATTTTGGTCGGAAGAATAAAAAGGTGACTTATTATTTAAATGAAGAGAAACTTCAGAATGCTTCAGTGCAGAGGGAGCTGGGTGTCCTCATGCATGAATTGCTGAAAGCTAATATGCAGGTACAGCAGGTAATAAGGAAGGCAAATGGAATTTTGGCATTTATTGCTAAAGGAATAGAGTATAAAAATAGGGAAATGTTGTTGCAACTGTACAAGGCATTGGTGAGACTGCACCTGGAGTACTGTGCATAGTTTTGGTCGCCTTACTTTAGTAGTTGCATTGGAGGTGGTTCAGAGGAGGTTCACTAGATTGATTCCAGAGATGCGGGGCTTGTCTTTTGAGGAGAGATCGAGCAGTTTAGGCCTATACTCGCTAGAGTTTAGAAAGATGAGAGGAGATCTCATTGAGGTATATAAGATGCTAAAAGGGATAGACAAAGAAGACGTGGAGTGGATGTTTCCCCTTATGAGGCATTCTAGGATGAGAGGCCATAGTTTTAGGCTAAGGGGTTGTAGATTTAAATCAGAGATGAGGAGGAATTACTTTTCTCAAAGGGTCGTGAATCTGTGGAATTCACTACCTCAGAGTGCAGTGGATATTGGGATGCTGAATAATTTTAAGGAGGAGATAGGCAGATTTTTAATTAGTAAAGGGTTGAAAGGTTATGGAGAGAGGGTGGGAAATTAGAGTTGAGGTTGAAATGAGATCAGCCATGATCGTATTGAATGGCGGGACAGGCTCGAGGGGCTGAATTGCCTACTCCTGCTCCTAGTTCTTATGTTCTTATATAAAACTGGATCGCAGTTGGCCCATTTGCTGGTCTGTGTGGCATTCACTAGTTATTGCATTTTCTGGATTCATCACAAGACAAGTTCTTGAGAGATGGGGACATTCACATTGCTGTCCTTCAGGGGTAATTGGCTCAGTGCATTGGCATTGGCAATCTGGCTTCCCAGCTGGTGGGTAAAAGTATATTCGTAAGCAGCTAGAATCAACACCACCTTTGGATGTGTGCCGAGGTGATTGGGGGTATTGCCTTAGCTTCCCCAAACTAGCCTAATCATGGCTTGTGGTTGGATATTATGGTGAAGTGGCGACAATGGATGCATTGGTGGAATTTCTTAATGCCAAATATGATGGATAAGCCTTCTTTTCCTATCTGTGACTATCTTCATTCTCCCTCACTGAGTGTTCTTGAAATATAGCCAATGGGCCGATCGGAGCTATCTGTCACCCGATGGGACAGTATTGCCCCTACTCCATAAGGGGATATATCACATGTTAGAATCAATTGTTTCTTTGCGTCTAAATGTACCAACAGGGCCGATGAATGTAGTAAATGCCTTACTGCTGTAAAAGCCTGTTGCGGGGCTTGCCAAGTACACCCATGTTTTTTCCTGAGTAACCCATATAATGGAGCCAGTATTATTGACACCTTTGGGAGAAAACGAGTTAGCCATTCCCAAGAAGGACTTGAGTTCTATGGTGTTTTTTGGGGCTGGCGCCTCATGAATAGCTCTCACCTTGTCTTCTACTGGGCGAAGGCCCTAAGAGTCAACCCTATGACCCAGGTAAATCACTTCTTTTGCTTGGACGATACATTTTTCCCTTTTCAAGCATACTCCAGCTTGTGAGAAATGCTTCAATACCTCTTCCAAGTTAGCCAGGTGTTCTTCATCAGTTAGTCCTGTTACTAGGACATCACTAAGATAAACCACCACATGGGGTAGACCTTGGAGCAAATTTTCCATAGTCCGCTGGAAAATGGCACAAGCTGATGAGACTCCGAAGGGTAACCTGGTATACTGGTATAACCCCCTATGTGTGCTGATAGTCACAAAATCCCAAGAGGCCTTTCCTAGCTCGACTTGCTGGTAAGCATGGCTTATGTCGAGTTTTGTATATGCGGTTCCCCTGCCAGCTTGGAGTACAACTGAGCAATTTTTGGCATAGGATGCCTGTTAAGTCTGGCCACTTTGTTAATGGTCAGCTTGTAGTCCCCGCATATTCTCACACTCTGGTCAGGCTTTAGAGCTGGAATTATGGGAGCTGCCCATTCGGAAAATTGTGCAGGTTTTAAGACTCCCAACCTTTCCAGCCTGTCTGATTCAATATCCACTTTTTCTCATAGTGCATTTGGGGATGGCCTCACCTTCAAATATCGGGTGGCTCCAAAATCTATGTGGATTTTAGCTGGCAGCCCCTGAATCTTCCCGAGCTCGTCCCTGAGTACAGGGGCATATTTCTGTAATAATTCTTGTAAATCTTTCATTCTGAGTTGGAAAATCTCAGTCCACTCCAACTTTATTTCCTTAAGCTCATTCCAACCAAGTAGAGTTGGACCCTTCCCTGTCAACACTATCAGGGGTAGGTTAGTAGACTGGCCTTCATATTGTATTGGAGCTTTGCATATACCTTTCACTCATCTGTTTCACCAGTATATGTCTTTAATCTGGCACCTGAGTTTTCCAGCTTTAGTGAGTGGCCTCCACCATTCAGATACTTAAACGTGTTTCCCCCTATGATTGTCGTAGATGCACCTGTATCCACCTCCATTCGAAGGGTTTTTGTGTTGAATTCTACTGTCATGTAGATTAGCTGTTTTACCCATTTTTAAACTGTGTAGGGAGTAAATATCTGGCTCTGTTTCTTCTGGCTCCATTATATAAATTTCACGACTTCTGCCTTTTTGTTTGAACTTCGGCCTCGATCTTTCGTTACAATATCACATAATGTGCCCATTGAGAAGGCAGTAGAAGTGCTCATTTCTTTTAAATGGTCATTCGTTTGTAGGCTGTCTGGTTCCAATTCTGCTATGATGAATGTGGTTTTTATCCGTTAAACCATTGCTTTTTGCTGGTCTGTTAATGATGGCTGTTTCCCACCTTTCCACGGAGCCCTGTGCTTCTCCGCCATTTCTAGCCGGTGCCTCCCTCCCGAAGTGAAGAACAGCGCCATTTTGTGCTCCTTTGATTTCTTCTGAGTCCCTGATTGCACTTTCCATTGTGAGCGCCAAATCCAAGTTTGTCTCAGCAACCTTTTTTGAATTAAAAACAAAAAAACTGCGGATGCTGGAAATCCAAAACAAAAACAAAAACAGAATTACCTGGAAAAACTCAGCAGGTCTGGCAGCATCGGCGGAGAAGAAAAGAGTTGACGTTTCGAGTCCTCATGACCCTTCGACAGAACTTGTCGAAGGGTCAAGAGGACTCGAAACGTCAACTCTTTTCTTCTCCGCCGATGCTGCCAGACCTGCTGAGTTTTTCCAGGTAAACCTTTTTTGAATGGCAGCTTCATTAATCCCACACACTAATCAGTCTCTTAACATGTCATTAATCAACATCCCGAACTCACAGTTCTCTGTCAATTGTTTTAAGGCTGCTACATAGCAAGTGACTGTCTCTCCAGGGGTGCGGCACCTCGAATTGAATTTAAAACGTTGCATTGTTACCAAGGGTTTCAGCTGAAAGTGGCCTTTCACTAGATTCACCAACTATTCAAAGCTCTTGGAATCTGAGATGTTTGGTGCCGATAGACTATGAATTAGGCCATATGTTTTACTGCCACTGATCACCCACCTCTTCTCCTCCCCCGATATGTCATTGGCCAAAAAGTAAAACGTTCAATATGTGATCAGTCATTGGTGGTCTGATCAAATGGTTCAATGCAACCAAATTGAGGCATATTGGTGGGCGATGTCTTCGATGACTACTGTGAGGGTTTACAGCTGTAATGTACTTACAATTGGCCCGCAGGCACAGCTACTTTGGTACAGTTGAGTTTTCGCGGCTTTCCTTGGTGTCATCCACTGGTATTGTTTTGATTTGTTGCCAGTTGTTGTGTTTTAACTGTGGGTTGCTTTGCTCTTGAACCAGTTGCACATTTACTTGTCAGCAGGCGAGTAGATTACAATATACAGCAGACACAGAGATCAATACGAAATGAAGCACATGCTATATATTCACACAAACACCAGTGAATGAACATGATGTTTGCTTCTCCAGCCAGACCCTACTCTAACCTGGTAGCCTGCGCTATACAGCCATTGGGTCTTACAGTCACATATACAATCTGCTCACAGTCTCTTAAAGGTGTATTACACCTCAGATTACCACATCGACATTTGATTAATGTACTACATAACAGGCTAATTTAGAAATTAGAAACATTTAGGATTAAAGGAACAGTGGTAACTTGGGTATGACATTGGATGGGAGGCAGAGAGGAATATAGCATGTAGAAAGAAACTGTTTCCTCTAGAAAGTTGATTGTTAAGCAGAGGTCATAAATTTAAAATGATTGGCAAAAAGAATCAGACATGTATTTGAAAACAACTAAATTTACAGGTTTTTGAGGAAGATAATAGGGTGTGGCACTAAATTGCACAGCTGATGGCCGCCTCCATGCTGTAAGAATTACATGATTCTTTAGTTCCTCAGTCTCGGAGCTGGTAGTGAAGTATTACCTACTGGAAAAGGAGTCAGTCATTTAGGAATGAGATTAGTAGCAATTTCTTCATTCAAATGGTTGTGAATCTTTGAAGTTCTCGACCAAAGAGTTGTGGAAACTCAGCCTTTGAGTATATTCATGACAGAGGTAAAAGAGCATTAAGGGTTAAGGGGATGATCAGCCACGGTCTTTTGGAATGGCTGGGCAGGCTTGAAGGACCAAATAAGAAACAGGAGTTGCAGTTCTTACAAGCATTTGCATTTTACTACTAATTTTATGACACAGTGTAGACGTTGAAGTTTGTCAAAGGTGGACAATGTAGATTGACAATTGTTGCTCTCAGAATCAGCTGCCTCTTGCTGAATTTTGAAAGAATAATTATTTGCAGACTTAAAGGCAAAGACTAGTCAGAAGCTAATTTTGTCTTTGGATGATGGTGTAATGTGGGTGATGTTGATTCTACCATATTCTTTTGAAGCCCATGGAAATGATGATCAGGAGAGGTGGATAATCATTGGCTGAAACTATACAGTCCAATTTACACTATCAGCCAAACAACAATAATAACTGCATCTGTAATATAATAAAACATCCCAAGGTGCTTCATAAGGGCATTTTAAAATAAGATATGATCAAGCCACATAAAAATATATTCTTAGACAATAACTGTGTTAACTGTTGAGAGTAGTAGAAGGGATGTAGCTGCCTAAAAATGGCATTGAATCACTTACTGGTCCATTTATCCTGCCATCTTGGGTAGGGTCCTGAGATGGGTGGCTGGAGTATCTGCCTGTTTCAACTAGGAGGTTATTTATTAATGTGCAAATCAGGATTCAATCCCATACACAGGGTCCCAATTGCAATTAGACAGCACAAATGGGTGAACCATTCACCCCACAAGCACCATCCATTTGCACAAGATGGTGGGTGGCTGAATCAGCTTTCCTTAGAGATACCATTAAAGGTCACTCAAAAATAGCACAGGAAACTATTAATTTGTGGGACCAGGAAGAGTAGGAACAGGCCACTACCAGTCCATCCAAGTCTGCCCTCGAGATCTCCACCCCTGCCAACTATCTCCGCTCCACCATAACCTTTGTGAAAATGTTATTTTGTTGCCTGACACCCATTCAGATGCACTTCTCTTTAGCTCTGAAGAAGAGTCACATAGACTCATAACATTAACTCTGTTTCTCTCTTCACAGATGCTTCCAGACCTGCTCAGCTTTTCCAGCATTTTCTATTTTTATTTCAGTTTTACTTGTCTGTTCACTCAGTTCCCAAATGCCCTGTAGAGGGTGCTCTGCTTCCATCTTGCATTTTCTGTAACTGCAATAAAAAATATCAATTACGATAATAGGTAAAGGGCAAATCTATGTAATAGCAGGCACTGTTTGTTGGCCTGACAAAGCAAATTATGGCCATTTTTTTGCAGTTATTTCCAATATTACTGCAACCAAAATCAACCCTTTCTTCTCCAATATCTTTAAACATGTTCTCCCATTCCACATTTGTGCTCCACACTTCATCCAGAACACCCTTTTTGATTCTCAAATGTGCTACTGTACAGAAACAACTCTTATCAAAGTCATAAATGATATCCTGTGTCACTGTGACAAAAGTAAACTACCCCTCCTCACCCTTCTTGACTGTCTGCAGCCTTTGACACAGTTAGCTATATCGTCCTCTCCAAACCCCCTTCACTCTTCTTCTGTTGGATGGGACTACACTTGCTAGTTCCACTCTTATCTGTCCAATTGTAGCCAGAGAATCATTCGCAGTGGCTCCTCTTCCCTCTTCTGCTCCATTAGCTCTGGTGTCTCATAAAAACATATCTTGGCTCCCTCCTATCTACATGTCATCCCTTAGAGACATCATCTGAAAAACAGCATTAGTTTTCACATGAATGCTGATGATACCCAGCTCCACCACACAAGCACTTCTCTTCACACTGATCATTTCCTTACTTAAACCAAGTCCTGTTCACCCATCACCCTTGTACTCATTGAGTGATATTGGCTCCTGGTCAATTAAAACCATAATTTTAAAATTCCACTTCTTATTTTCAAGTCCCTCCAGGGACCTCACCCTTCTCTATCTCTGTAATCTCCTCTAGCCCCACAACTCTTCTAGTTGTCTTTGCTCATCTAATTGTGGCTTCTTTAACATCCCCAATTTCATTGGAGGCCTTGCCGTCAGTTGCCTGGGCCCTGACTGCTGGGGTTACCTTCCTAAACCTTTCTGATTCATTGCATTGCTTTGCTCCTTTAAGGCACCCCTTAAAACCTACATCTTTGACCAAACGTTTGTCCATTTGTTCTAATATTGCCTTACGTGGCTTTGTGTCAAATGATGATTGCATAATGTTTAATTCAATTCACAATTCCTCATCTGATGAAGCAGCCTATGTCTACATGAAGCAAGGACCTGACCAACATTCAGCCCCATCAACCCAAGGAACAATCTTGCCATACAAGTGCCAAATATCCAAAGTCTAACAACTTCCCCTTAACATTCAATGGCATTCCATCTCTGAATTCTCCCAACAACAACATCCTGGAGTTCGTCATTGATCAGAAGCTGAACCAGACCAGTCACATAAATAAAGGAGCATGTCAGAGGCTGGGTATTCTGTTGGAAGTGACTCACCTCCTGACTCCCCAAAATCTGTTTACCATCTCCAAGGCCCAAGTCAGGAGTGTCATGGAATACTCCCCACTTGCCTGGATGAGTGCAGCTGCAACAACACTCAAGAAATTCAATACCATCCTGGAAGAACCAGGATAGCAGGTGCATGGGAACACCACCACCTGGGAGTTTCCCTTCAAGGCACACACCATCCTGACTTGGAACTATATTGCCTTGTTGTCACCAGGAGAAATTCCAATCAAAGCTAAAGAATCTTCTTCAATGGCTTCAATTTCCACTCCCTTACTGTTACCTCTAGATTCTCCCAGGGATCTATCCTTGCTCTCGTCCTACTTCTCATCTACATGCTAGCCCTCACTGGGATCATCTGAAAACATGTCAGGTTCCACATGTACACCGACGCCACCTGACTCTGCCTTACCATCATGTCTATCAACCTCTCCACTGCCTCTGTGTTGTTACACCATTTCTCCCCCATCCTTTGCTTTATGACCCAAAGTTTCCTCCAAATGAACATTGAGAAAATCAAAGCCATTGTCTTCAGCCCTCACCACAAACTTTATCCCTCTCCCTGGCAACTGTCTCAGGCTGAACAAGTCTGTTCATAATCTCAGCATTCTATCTCACCCTGAGCTGTGTGTCGACCCCCATATCTTCTGCATCAACAAGACTGCCTATTTCCATCTAACTAATATTGCCCACCTCTATCCTTGCATCATTCCACCTGTTGCTAAAATACTCATGCCTGCTTTTGTTACCTCCAGGCTCAATTCTTCCAATCTTCTCCTGGCTGACCTCTCATCTAGCAACCTCAATAAACTTGAGTTCATTCAAAGTTCTGTTCCAGCATCCTAACTCATATCAAGTTCTGTTCACTTATCTTCCCAGCCCATTTATATCTTGAATTTCAAATTCTCATCCTCATGTTCAAATCCCTCTGTGGTCTTGATTCTCCTTCCCTGCAACCTCCTCCAACCTTGTGGCTCTTCAAGATCTCTGCGCTCCCCCAATTCTGGCTTCTTGTGCATCCCTGACCTTTCTCCCCCTCCAACTTTGACAGCTATGCCTCCAGCTGCCTAGGCCCTAAGCTCTAGAATCCTTTCCTAAACCTCTGCATCTCTCTACCTTTCTCTCCTCCTTTAGGGTGCTTCTTAAAACCTACCTCTTTGACAAGCTTTTGGTCACCTGCCCTGATGTCTCTTTCCTTGGCTTCTCATCATCAATCTGTCTGATTATATTCCTGTGGAGCAACTTGGAGACACTTTACCATATTAAAGGTGTTATATAAATTCAAATTGTTGTTGCATGTATAGGTTTGATTTAATTTTCAGTGGGAGTGGAAACTGGTCAGTCATGGATCAGCTGCCTGCTATACACCTGCCAGTGTCGTTACCCTATCTATTAGATGGTATAATCTCATGCTATAATGCTAAATTTTCACAGGAACAAAAAACAGGGAGAGGGGAAAAAAAGGCAGACAGAAAATTTCAGTAACAATTCTGAAACTTTCCGTTCCCGTTCCCGAAGGCAATCATGCAAGTTCCGAAAGACCATTGTTACCCATGAAGCATCAGTGGATGTACCTAACTAACCTGCGGCTCACTACCACTCTCCTCTCCTCAACAAGTCCATGGGCTGAATTTTCACCTCAGATGGCAGGTGCGCACCCAACACGCACAAGCGTGAAATAGCACGCGATGACATCAGGCGAGTGTCCCAACATCACTGTGCACTTGCACGATATTTCAGACGGCGGGCGCGCATGGGAGTCGTCAGTGCACCCACCAACAATTAAGCTGTTAAGCCCAGTAATAAATTAATTAGGTTGAATTTTTCCCTGTCCGTCCAGCCTTACAATTGGCGGGTGGGTAAATAGGCCAAGCGGCCTTCCAATTTTTGAGGAAACCTCATCCACGGGCGGGATGAGGTTTCTGATCTTATTTAAAAATAAAATAAAAGTTTTCAGGACTCATTTTCAACATGTCTCTGCTAATGTGACAGAGTCACATGACGGGACGTTTTCTTTATTTAAAAAAACTTAATTTTTAATGTGGAAAATCTTCAGCTCCCTGAGGCAGCTCTGTGCCTACAGGGAGCTTTCTATGAGCGCACCCATGCGGAGGATGCGTGCTGGCTGGCCGTTAATTGGGCAGCCTGCGTGAAATTGCAATCAGGGCCTGATCGCAGGCGGCGGACCATTTCACGGCCTCTCCTGGGCCCGCCTGCCATGCCTGCCTGATCCTCCCCCCAGTGTTCTTGAGAACATAAGTCTATGGTCCAACTCTTCTGGTCAGCGGTGGAGTGGGAGCGCATGCTACTGACCACAGTTAAAACTGTGACCGTATCTATTTATGTTGGAGCCTTTGAACTTTCCAATCCTGGCTCCAGTTTCGATCCATCAAAAAGCACTCTGGGGAGGCCTAGTGGTGAAGTCTAACCACATGAAGCCATGCCCTCTTTTCTGTCATGAATGGAAGACATGCCCCTTAAAATCTGTCTTCAGTTCATTGACTTGCAGAATTTTTAAATAGACCTGTCATTCCTGACACTACTGAGCCTCATCTCTGAGCTCCTTGACTTTGCTCACCTCCCCCACTACACTGTTCACCCAATACTGTTCAACCCCTCCCACTGCCGTACCACCTGACACTGCTCACCCCCTCGGCAATGCTCACCCTCCACCCAATTATGCTCAACCCCCTTTCTGACCCTCGCCCATCAATGCTCAGCCTCCCTTCCTCTCCCCAACAATGCTCAACACTCCTCACTCCCTCAGCCCCGTCCCAACAATGCTCACCCTCCACCCCAACAATAATCATTCCCCCCTCAACCTCCCGACAAAGTTCACGTTCTTCCCACAATGCTTACCACGCCCCCCAGACAATGCTGACTCTTCCTCTATCAGCCGGATAGGAGCCAGGGATTCTGGAAGGTGAGACAGAATGGGTTTGAGGGAGGAATGGTGAGTATTGTTTAGGAGAGGGGATGGGGCCATGAGTAAACATTGTTGGGTAGAAGGGTATGGAGAGGTGGCTGAACATTGTCAGAAAGGATTCAGAGGGTGAGCATTGTCTGGGCCACAGAGAGGGGTGAGCATCGTTGAGGTTGTTGGGAAGTTCCCAGAAGGAAGAAACAGTAAAAACTGAGAAAGAAGAACACTGGTTCAAACTGATCTTGCATGCCTTAAAATGGAACACCAGTAAAAACTGAGAAAAAAGAGAACTGGTCCAAACTCTTTTTTCCTTCTGGAGTGAGAGGGGTTTAGATTTTTTCTAGACAACTCCCATAGTTAATCACTGTCCTATAGCTGAAATTAACAGGAAGAGAAGGATTGGGTAAATTTCTACCTAAGTAGACTCCATTGGTAGTTTAAACTTCCCAGGTAAATATCATGATTATACAAAAGTCAAGACTTCCGCAGGTTCCTGATGCACAACAGCGGAAAAATGTCTCAACATTTGTTGCAGTTGGCATCAGAAGATTCTGCCCTTTTGTCCAATATCATGCTGTCAATTGCCTCGAGGAGTACTTTAGGTATATGACAAAGAAGCAGTAATCTTGGAGCAACTAAGCAATTGCTGAAGTGGAGAAACAGCCTATATGCCACACCAGTTTCTATGTCACATTGATCGTCATGACATAACAAAATCACTGGCAGAAGATGACACATAGTTGCAACACATGACACAACCCTATGGTTCAAACTTACCTTATCATCAACAACCTCTGAAGATCTACAATTTGGATCTTAAAACTATGGGTTATATTGTTTAGAAATCCACCATGCTATTGAATAAAGTTACATTAAAAACTTGCAATGAAGTGGAACTCTTGCTCCAGACATGGGTAAAATAAATCAGCTGCTGCACACTGTTCTCTTCATTAATGACTATTGTAAATTAACTCATCTAAAGAAAAGTGGGCCCTTACAAAGTGCGCTGACTAAGCAACATGAGAAAACAGAAAACAAAAGTCCAGACAAGCCAGCGAGACATTCATTTAATTATTAAACAAAGATTTGTTCCAACACTCACAATTTATAACGCCAGTTCTGCAGATTGGAAAGAGCAAAAAAGTACAAAGTGACTCAGCCAGACTGATATCGTCCTCATCTCAAAGAGTTCTAATTTAAATTGCTTTTGACTTCATATTGCTAACTAACGGAGACCTGTAAAATATTTGTGGTCAAATTAGCATCTTTATTGCAACAGTACTTCTTTAAATACAGGATTTCAAGCTATTATTTCACCAAAGACTTTAACAGAATCAGAAATTCTAATCTGGCAAATTCTACATAAAGCTGTCCATGCCTAAAAACTGGCCTAGGAATATAAACACAAATTTTGTCAAGAGTCTGGCCTTATGACTTGTTTATAGTTATACAAGATGAAAGTTTAATTGGGAACTGTTTTCTTCTGAGTTGAAAGGCAGATTTACATCTGATGGGCTCAATATTATTCAAGGAATAAACGCTCCATTTCCTTTAAATCTGCCTGTTATAATTCCAGCATCCATCATTGAAGAAAACAGCTTCCTAACAGCCAATCTTGTTACATGACAAAGTCCTTATTAGTTTTGTAGTAACGTTACAACTGCTCCTTCTTTGAGTCTAAGTTTGTGCGGTGGCACGCCCATTGGAACGAGACTGCAAAGAAACCCTGGAGACTAGTCTGAAACTATAGACTGTTATCATCTTCTTTGTCTATAGAATCAACATTGTTGGTCTTTTTAATTCACCTGACTGCTTTTTGAAAGCTTTTTCATTCAAATCTAGTGAATCTTCATTTTTAGCGCAAAGAATAGCTTTTGAGTGATAAGTTGTATCAAATAACCTCACCATTTTTCCACATTTGACCAATTCCATTCCTCCTGTGCCACTCCTCACATGTCATCCCCATCCCACTCTTGCCATCCCCATTCCTCCCATCAATTCTATCCCTCACAAAAACAATCTCTCCAGTGCCAGGGTAACTTTGTTGTTGAGTTCCTCTTAACTTCCAATTTTTATATTCCCTGCGACCAACCATTCACAGCCACACATGCAGCACACACTCCAGTCCTCCATGTGTCCATGTTCTTCCATGGACGTGAGGTACCTACCAACCAAATACACCCACCACCACACGCACATCGTAAATTAACCAGTCAAAACAGTCTGGACAAACAAACAATGCATATCAACATAGTCATGAGATCAAAAAAATTAAATCAGTTATATCTCAATAAGTGAATGCAAGAACAGTATGGGACATTTTACTATGTGAAAGGAGTTGTACAAATGAAAGTTGTTGTTGAAATTAGGTCATGGAAACTAGGGAAAGCCCCATATGTTTGACCACCAATGCAAAGTTATCTGATGTCAGCCATTGTGCCAATTGAGTCTACAATTGCTCACTGCAACCATGGGTTAGAAAGGGAAATAAACCAGTTCAGGTTGCCAATCCTGACCATTAACTATTGGACTATGCTGGAAAAGGGCCATGTGTGAATGTGGCATGCAGACTGGGCAAGTCGGATATCTTGCCAGAACTCACTATCCCAACATGAAGAATAGCCGTACAGCTAAATTTCCAAAGGGTCGCAATAGAACTGAGAGAGAAAAATATCCCAATACTCCAGAGCCATTTCCAATTCACAGTGAACAAAAGCAGAGCTATCAAATTTTCCAATTCTAATCTTTGCATACTTATGTCACTAAACAGTTTACAATTGTGCCTCTAACCATCTGTACAATAGGACCCCAGTCAGTTTTAAAATTAACTGGCTGAATGTTTACACTTTTGCTGAATTGTTTGGATTCTTACTCAAATCCACTACACAAACAGCAGAATACAGGCACAGGACACCAAAATCGTTGTCCTGCTCCCAAGAGGAGCATCACATGTTCAAATCTAGGTGATGTGGGTGTATAAAATGGCTTCTGTCCTAAAGTCTTCATTTGCATATCATGACACCAGAGGTCACATGATTATAGCAAGCCACAGAGTACAAAGGTAATTATCCAAAAAGTGCAAGGAAAAAGAGGGATCCACTATGGTCAGGTAAACTGCTGTTAACCAGTTGAACTTATCTCTCTTCTTATTGGGAAATGATATGTGACTCAAATTTGTGATGAACAGAAGCAGGAGGTGTGGATCTTAAATCCTGAGGAGGCATCAATGAAGCAATTAATCAGTAACGAAACAAGAAATCAAACTGATAATATAATCATTAGGCTGAGATGCCTACGAAATCTGACCTTGCGATATTTGACTTTGAAACTGATGTCCTCTCTATCTTAAGTAGGTTCTACAGCATAGTTAAAGCAGTGAGTTTCAAGTCACATATTTTATGGATCATTTGGATCCATTCCATGAAGCCTCGTGGGCCTCGGGTTTATCTTTGGTTTTAGTTCTTTTCTGCATTTCAGCAGGTTGCAGTGGGAAATTTGCTGAGGAGGTTGATCACCAGCTCCCTATCTTTGCTGCCACTTTTTAAAAATTCATTCATGGGGTGTGGGCTTTGCTGGCTTGGCCAGCATTCATCCCTAGTTGCCCTTGAGAAGGTGGTGGTGAGTTGCCTTCTTGAACTGCTGCAGTCCATGTAGTGTAGGTACACTCACAGTGCTGTTAGGGAGGGAGTTCCAGGATTTTGACCCAGCAACAGTGAAGGAACGGCGATATATTTCCAAGTCATGATGGTGAGTGACTTGGAGGGGAACTTCCAGGTGGTGGTGTTCCCATCTATCTGCTGCCCTTGTTCTTCTAGATGGTAGTGGTTGTGTGTTTGGAAGGTGCTGTCTAAGGAGCCTTTGTGAATTCCTGCAGTGCATCTCGTAGATGGTACACACTGCTGCTAATGTGCATTGGTGGTAGAGGGAGTGAATGTTGGTGGGTGTGGTGCCAATCAAGTGGCTACTTTGTCCAAACGGTGCCAAGCTTCTTGAGTGTTGTGGGAGCTGCACTCATCCAGGCAAGTGGGGAGTATTCCATTACACTCTTGACTTGTGCCTTGTAGATAGTGGTCAGGCTTTAGGGAGTCAGGAGGTGGGTTACTCGTCACACGATTCCTAGCCTCTGATCTGCTCTTGTAGCCACAGTATTTATATAGCCAATCCAGCTCATTTTCTGGTCAATGGTAACCCCCGGATATTGATAGTGGGGGATTCAGTGATGGTAATGCCATTGAACATCAAGGGGCAATGGTTGGATTCACTCTTGTTGGAGATGGTCATTGTCTGCCACTTGTGTGGCACAAATATTACTTGCCACTTGTCAGCCCAAGCCTGGATATTGTCCAGGTCTTGCTGCATTTGGGCATGGGCTGCTTCAGTATCTGAGGAGTCACAAATGGTGCTGAACATTGTGCAATCATCTGCAAACATCCCCACTTCTGACCTTATGATGGAAGGAAGGTCATTGATGAAGCAGCTGAAGATGGTTGGGCCGAGGACACTGCCCTGAGGAACTCCTGCGGTGATGTCCTGGAGCTGAGATGACTCACCTCCAATAACCACAACCATCTTCCTTTGTGTTAGGTATGACTCCAACCAATGGAGAGTTTTTCCCCTGATTCCCATTGACACCAGTTTTGCTAGAGCTCCTTGATGCCACACTCGGTCAAATGCGCCCTTGATATCAAGGGCAGTCACTCTCACCTCACCTCGGGAGTTCAGCTCTTTTGTCCATGTTTGAACCAAGGCAGTAATGAGGTCAGGAGCTGAGTGTCCCTGGCGAAACCCAAACTGGGTGTCAGTGAGCAGGTTATTGCTGAGCAAGTGCCACTTGATAGCACTGTTGATGACCCCCTCCATTTCTTTACTAATGACGGAGAATAGACTGATGGGGCAGTAATTGGCCGGGTTGGATTTGTCCTGCTTTTTGTGTACAGGACATACCTGAGCAATTTTCCACATAGCTGGGTAAATGCCAATGTTGTAGCTGTACTGGAACAGCTTGACTAGGAGCACGGCAAGTTCTGGAGCACAAGTTTTCAGTACTATTGCCGGAATTTTGTCAGGGCCCATAGCCTTTGCACTATCCAGTGCCTTCAGCCATTTCTTGATATCACGTGGAGTGAATCAAATAGCATCTATGAGGCTGGGGACCTCCAGAGGAGGCCAAGATGGATCATCCATTTGGCACTTCTGGCTGAAGATTGTAGCAAGTGTTTCAGCCTCATCTTTTGCACTAATGCGCTGGGCTCCTCCATCATTGAGGATGGGGATATTTGTGGAACCTCCTCCTCCAGTGAGTTGTTTAATTGTCCACCACCATTCATGACTGGATGCGCCGGACTGCAGAGCTTATATCTGACCTGTTGGTTGTGGGATCGCTTAGCCCTATCTATCACTTGCTGCCTATGCTGTTTGGCTCGCAAGTAGTCCTGTGTTGTAGCTTCACCAAAGTTGACACCTCATTTTTAGGTATGCCTGGTGCTGCTCCTGGCATGCCCTCCTGCACTCTTCATTGAACTAGGGTTGATCCCCTGGCTTAACGGTAAAGTGGGGGATATCCTGGGCAATGAGCTTATAAATTGTGTTCAAATACAATTCTGCTGTTGCTGATGGCCCACAGCACCTCATGGATGCTCAGTCTTGAGTTGCTAGATGTGTTCGAAATCTATCCATTTAGCACAGTGGTAGTGTCACACAACACGACAGAGGGTATCCTCAATGTGAAGGTGGGACTTTGTCTGCACAACGTGCGGTGATTACTCCTACCAATACTGTCATGGACAGATGCATCTACGGCGGGCAGGTTGGTGAGGATGAGGTCAAGTATGTTTTTCTCTCTTGTTGGTTCCCTCACCACCTGCCACAGACCCAGTCTAGCAGCTATGTAATTTAGGACTCAGCCAGCTCGATCAGTAGTGGTGTGACTGAGCCACTCTTGGTTATTGAAATTGAAGTCCCCCACCCAGACTACATTCTGCACCCTTGCCACCCTCAGTGCTTCCTCCAAGTGGTATTCAACATGGAGGAGCGCTGATTCAATAGTTGAGGGAGAGCAGTACGTGTTTGAGCTGATGCCATGAGGCCCAGAGTCAATGTTAAGGACTCCCAGGGCAACTCCCTCTTCACTGTATACCACTGTGCTGGGCCTGTCCTGCTGGATTCCAGCGATGGTGATGTCAGTGTCTGGGACATTATCTGTAAGATATGATTCCATGAAGATGACTTTGTCAGGCTGTTGTTTGACTAGTCTGTGAGACAGCTCTCCCAATTTTGGCACAAGCCCCCGGATGGTAGCTAGGAGGACTTTGCAAGGTCGAGATTCCAGTGCCTAGGTTGATCCATCCAGTTGCATTCCTTTTTTGTGACTTTGTAACAACTGAATGGCTTGCTTGGCCATTTCAGAGGGCATGTAAGAGTCAATCATAACAATGATTGTTGTGGGTCTGGAGTCATGTGTAGGCCAGACCAGGTAAGGGCGACAGATTTCCTTGCCTAAGGGCATTAATGGACAATAGTGAACCAGACAATGGTTCCATGGCCATTATTAGACTTTTAATTCCAGATTTTTATTGAATTTAAATGCTACTATTTACCGTGGCAGGATTCAAACCAGGGTCCCCAGAACACTAGGTCTCTGGATTACTAGTCCAGCAATAATTCCACTACACTATCGCTTCCCCATGTTTTGGAACTTTGGGATTTTCTAACAGCTGTGACAACAGCTGTTTACTATGATCTGTCCAAATAACAACTGACGTAGTCAAATTGTGTGACAGTGAAAAAGTGGTTTCATACATAAATTTTCTGTCAATATCACCATACAATGCTGCATATAAAGAACGTGTGTTACTGGTAACCAATGTTGCTAATGGCAAGTGGCAAGGAATTTGCGATCTTAAAGGCTATTTGATTGTAGGTCAATTTTCACAGGACAATTTTTCAATTTTTAAAAAATAACCAGACTTTCCTCTTTAGCTGGTCTGTGGGTAGTTGGCTCTGTTCCATTGTTGGAAATTCTTGAGACCCACTGTTTTTCTCCCATCCTCCTGCTCCTACACCTCTCCCCTCCTACACCCAGCTCCAGTCAGTTTCTGCGCATAGCTTTGAATCCTGCTGGAAGCCTGTCAAAATTATAAGAATGAGGCTGATCCCCAAAATACTTCACTGGAAAAATTGGTGGGGAAATCAGACAGGGACAAACCCTATCACAATGACATTGGGTTTCAACCAAAGCAGAACTTACTCTGTAAAATATAAATAAATGGTACCGTGTATTTGAATATATCTACAGCTGCAGGTGCTGGATTTCTGATTCAAGATTTTTCCATCAATCTGGCAAAAGTACCAAGAGCAGCTCTTTTCAAAATGCCAAGGCCCAAAATTAAAAGTAACATGGCTTTCTATTAAAAATCAAGGGATTATGAGTTAAATTCAAATAGCAGCAAGTGGCGTCCTGTTCAGCTACACTCAGCAACAGTCTCCCCTCTACCTTTCAATGTCATTCATCTTGAAAGAACCATGTCACAAAACCCCTGGCAACAAGGTGGCTTCAGTTACTATGGTAACTCTGCAGCTGGTTTCTTATTCTGAATGCTTTTAGCCAAATTGCTCAGAGCAGCAACATACTGCAGCTACTCTTTATAATCTTCCATTTTATTTACTCATGAATATTCAAAACAGCCTAAATACTAATAGCTAATGTCAGATTGCCTTACCTACTACCTATAAAATGACATCTTTCATACAAAAAAAGACGGATTCTACTTTTGTTTAGTATTAAGCTTCCCTTTGTGTGGATTGTTTCTGTAGTGTCACTGAAGTTGAATTGCTGAATTGATGTAAGGATCTCGATGCATTTGGACCTTAATTACACAGACAGAACTATGTAGATATGAGGTCTGCAATGTGCTGGCACAGATCCCGGGTTCACTTTCCAACCTCTTGACCATACATAAAATCTAAGCTTCAACATGCCCTCATTGTAGATATCAAATGATTCCCCAGCAACTTGAGGCCTATTTCAGTAAAATATCAGAAAGAAAATATTAACTCCTCACACAAGCTCAGTATACACTCACCAGTGTCCAAAGACCTGGCAATGCAAAGATGCTGTCCAGCAATAGTACATTCAGACCAGACCCAGCAGCTCTCAGTCACTCGAAGTACTTCTGTTCAATCCACTGAAGGCACTGCACTAACTCAATTCTTATATATCTTATTTGTTCTTGTCAGTTGCTCAGCTGAGTAGGAATTACCATAGATGGTACCAGTACTTCTTGGCTCACCTTGCAGCCAGGCAGTGGAAACCTGCAGCAATGTTCATCCTCTTAGCCACTCTCTCAGCTCATTGGCAGAGGTCACCAAACAGATCCATGTGGTTCAAGTAGGGTCAGCACCATGGTGAACAATTACATGAGGGGAAAAGAATATCTTGGACATAAAGCACATAGGAGAGTGGAGAATGTTACTGAGTTCAAAAGTTCACATGTAAGCATTCATATTTGTGGGGAATCCATGAGTTGTGTTGAGACGAATTATCAGCAGGAAAAGTGCAGTTGAAGGAGTGCCATGGCTCTTCATGGTAACGTTTACTACAAGCTGATGATTTAAAGGTGTTATTATGTCACATAAATCCCGGAGCAGCTGTTCAGTTGTTTCTTTAATTAATGATATGGCAGAAAAATGTTCGTGTTTCATATTTATTGGTAATGACAATCTAGAAACGGAAGGGGTATAAGAGGCAAACTAAAGGATTTATGCTACTCTTGTCAAAGGCTGCATGATGACACCTGTTACAAAGTTGATTTTCCAAGCAACTTTTCTTGGTGGAAACATTGAACTTCATTTACAAGACAGCAGCAGCAGCTACATGTGTACATCCAACTCCATAACTAAAGAAAAACTCTCCCCGCACTGCTAACTGATTGGTTAACACAGATCATGTGATCTTACGACAGCATTATTCTTAAAGCTACAGTTCAAATTTTATCAGAACTATAATTACTACATTCCTCCCCCTTTAACTTTTCTGTATATTTTGTATTTACAAGGATATTTATCTCATGACATTACAATACTTATACAGGTCATGAAATTGCCAGTTCAGTTTTTCAGATGGTTTCCTTTTCTGTGTGGAACGTCATAACTCCACAATTTCCAATTCTTTGGCAGGAACCACATTCTCTGGAACCACATTAACATCAGGTACCTCATTAGCCATAGGAGGTTCAGTGTCTTCCACTCTGACAGAGACATCAGGCACGTCTATCCTTGGTTGAGCAACTTCAACAGGAATCAGAGGTTCAGCAATGGTTACAGGTGGAACATCATTTTGTTGGGGTATCTCCCTTTTTCTTAAATGATCCATCCAGCCTTCCACTTCCATGTAGTACGACAATGGTCCAGTCACAGAGCTTTCTTTACCAGTCCTCCACCGAAATTCCATACATATACTGCTTCTCCAACAGTAAATTGTCGCTTACAACTATGCAAATCATGAGTTGCTTCTTGGTTCCCCTGACTTTTCTCCACCTTCCCCTTCAAATTGGGAAGTATCAGTCTTGTTCAAAGATGGTGCCTCATCAGTAATTCTTCAGGTGTTGCACCTGTTGTAATGTGGAGGGATTGTTCTGTAATGAAATAGGAAACGAGCAAGTTTAGTTTACAATGATTCACTTGCTAACATTTTCATTCCCAACTTTTATTGTCTTTTCGGAATCTTCCTTTTTGTTTTCTTCTTTCTACCACAGAGTTTAGTCTTGGCCTTTTTTTTTACTTCACTGTCAGCCAGACTTCTCTCAGGTGAAATCTCAACTCATCTTAGTTCAGTAGTTGAGCTACCCATGACCTCATATCTACTTGCACCTTGGAAAGTTCAATGACTTTTGCTTTCAAAGCCTCTCTAGCTTCATTCAGCTGATTCTTCAGCTCTTCTACCTCCTTCCTGTATCTGTTGACTTGCTCTTGGAACCTTGAACATTGTTGTGTCTTCTCTGCTAACTGGTTCTTCAGTTTGTTCAGAATGGCGCTAAATTCTTCCTGTTTCTGTTCGTAGTTTTCCAGAGGTACAAACTTTAACCCGAGGGATCCTTGTAATGTGTGAATATCTTTCAAGAGGTTTTCCTTTTCTTTGCAAAGCTCACTCACTTCATCTTGAATTCTGTAATTCAGCAGAGCCTCCTTGAGTTTCTTCTGTTGTTCTTCCATGCTACTGTTGAAGGCAGTCTTCATTTCTTCAAGTTGATGAATGGCTACACATTCCTTTTTCATCCTGTTGCTGTCCTTGGACTCTCCAGGCTCTTTCTGAAGTACCTTGCCTTGTTCCTTTTCCAACTCAGGAACTCTTCCAGCTTCCTTTTGAAATCTCACTGGCCATTCAAGGTTAATTTCCCTCAACCAATTTTGACCTAGAAGGCTTGGTCCTCTAACTTCTAATACTATCACGGGTAGTTGTGCTGATTGGTATCTATAATAAACAATTACTCTAGTGATACCTTGCACCTGGATTTCATCATCCATGTACATTTTCAAATTGATAGATGTTTGTTCCAAATTTAATTGTTGAGCACCTTTATTTAAATATCTGAAAGAAGTGTGTTCTCCTATTACAGTGGTGGAAGCACCAGTGTCCATTTCCATTTTTAAGGGTTTATCATTCACTTGCAATGTGACAAAAATTGGCTCCGTCTTCCCAACTTTCATGTTGAATAAGGAATAAATGTAAGAATTGGTTGTTTCTGGCTCTTCCATGCTGTATACTTGATTGGGTTTTGTTTGTTGCCTGGAAGCCTGTTTTAATCTTACTTTGCAATGTTTCAATGTCTGTCCTCTTTTTTGACAAAAATAACACTCCACCTTTTTAAACTGCCAATCATTAGGAGTATGGTTGTTTCCACATTGATAAAAATTCACTTTCAAATTTGCTGCTAAGCTGTTTCCTCTAAATTTTCGGTTAGCGGGGCGTGTTTCCCACTTCGCAGTGGAATCCCGGCTTTTCGCGTCACTTTCGGCTGACTGTTCCCACCCAACTAGGAAAATGGCACCACTTTGTGCATCTTGAATCGCTTGCAAATCCCTTACAGTGCTTTCCATTGCAAGCACTATTTCTAACACTTTCTTAAAATCAAGATCCACTTCAGTTGGCAATCTTCGCTGAACAGCATCCTCTTGCATGCCACAGACCAGATGATCCCTGAGCATGTCATTCAGGGTTTCACAAAAGTCACAATCTTCCGTTAGTTGTTTTAATTTTGCCATGTAGGTAGCAATGGTCTCCCCCAAGGCTCTATTCCATGAATTAATCTTGAACCTCTGTATTGTGACTGAGGGCTGGGGTTGAAATGTCCCTTAACAAGGTTTACTAATTCACTGAATGTCTTTGAATCTGTGACATTAGGGGCCATCAAGCTTCAAATTAAACTGTAGATTTTGCTTCCACAAATACTCAGGAGAACCACTCTCCTCTTCTCCTCCCCTGTGATGTCATTGGCTTGAAAGTAGAACCCAAAACATTCTATATATTGAGATCAGTCATCTGTGGCTGGCTCAGAGGGGTCAATTCTGCCAATCTGTGGCATCTTGGATGAGTATATCTTCCTTTCTTTTTAATTATCTTAGACACTCACATTTGCTGGGCAAGAGACAAAATTCATCCTATCCTCTTTGATTATCCTTGTCACCAGTTTGTTATAGAGTTGATTTTCCAGGCAACTTTTCTTGGTGGAAACATTGAATGTTATTTACAAGATAGCAGCAGCAACTACATGTTTGTGTCCAACTCTATAACTAAAGAGCAATTCTCCATCCTAGAGGTTCCCCATGCTTCTAACTGATTGGTTAACACAGATCATGTGATCTTACAACACAGGTTTATTCTTAAAGCTACAGTTCTACGTTTATCAGAAATATGATTAGTGCAATGCCAATATCGTGTTACGACTAAAACAGCTTCCTCTTGTGCTGGTCTACCACCTTGGTCACAGTTCATAATATGCTGAACTATTTCTTTCCCCAACTACATCTCTCTACTGAATGTCCAACAAACTCTCTTCATCTGAACAGTCTGCAACCAAAGTTCACTCAAATCCTCCTTTCACTAATTCTTTTAAAAATTGATTGAAGAAAACTTTTTTAGAGAACAACAGACCTGAACCGTGACATTCATTAATTCTGGTTTATCTTGTTCTTATGTGCGCCAATTGGAAAAATAAACTCACTTCCAAATATTTAAATAATTTTACAATCCGTAATTCATTAGATCATAAATTTCAGTTTGAATATTTGTTTTCTGATTGTTCGATGATGATATTAATGAGGAACATAAAACTGAAACATTTTTATCTTATCCAAAATGCATTGTTGAATGCTATTTAGCCAAAGGGATTTTTACTAACATTTTATAGATGTACTTTTTTGACAATATTAAGGTGATAAACAGATCAAGGCAGTTGGAAATGAAAAAGGAAAGTAACCGGTTACTACTTAGGAAAACAATCAGGATGAAGCTCTCAGCGCTGAGAGGCACTAATACCTGTTAGTGGAATCATGTTCTACCTTGATTGCAAAGCCTTTTCACCAACTACAAAGAAAACAAGTGTCTCTAGCTAAGATAAAAGTAAAATATTGCCAATGCTGAAATCTGAAATAAAGGGCAGAATTTTCCTTGCCCACTGACGTAGAATGTGTTTAGCAGCTTGAGCGGATAATACGGCGAGAAGGCCAAACATTGGTTTCACAATGTCGTGAGACCAATTTGCGATTGCCCACTCAGCCACCTCATTGTAATACAACTGCATATCATTATAAGGCCAGCCCACTGGAATCACCCCCTCATGTTGGATCGTCCACCCATGTCAACATGATTGCATGTTTCACAACAGCATACATTAGACAGGCATATGGCAGACTGTACTTTGAGAGGAACTCGGAGGTAAGTGCACAGTAACATTGCACAGCCTGTTAGACTTCAACCTGTTAGACTTCAAGGTGTAGGCAACTTTGGGTTGGGGGTGCCAGGAGCAAGGGCTGCCCTGCGAATGAAGGTAGTGCACAAGCACGGGGAGGGGAGAGGGGAGAGGAGAGGAGAGGGGAGGGGAGGGGCGGGGAGGGGAGGGGTGGGGAGGAAGCCGTCATGCATTAGGGAAAGCTTGTATAAAGTGACCATTCCTCTGTAGCTGAGACAGTTCAGGTGCAGCCACATTGACATGTGTGGACTAGAGTCTAGCTTATCTGCCCACTCAAGCAATGCAGAGGCATGAAAGTGCCACCAAGTGCTCCAGAATTTTCAGCCCTCGGGCACAGACTGTAAACTAATGGGCGTTTTAGTGGACTACAGAACAGTTCAATGACTGGTCATTACTAAAGCTGGCCATGGAGCAGTCACTGGTGGAGATGCTCACAGCCCCTCACAATATCATCATCCCAATTTGGACAAGTCTCCCCCATGGTTTGAGCTAACAGAGCAGCCTTGCTCTGTTAGGAGTGGGTTAGGAGAACGCCTGTGCCTGAGCTGAGAGCACAGCATGCAGTCCAATGGGTGAAGCTGCTGCCAATGGGTCAGGTGGAGTGGGGTGGAGGTGGGTGGGGTATCGGGCAGCCATGCAGAGCACTAAACTCAGGCCATCCAAGTGGTGGCCACACTCACCGGGATGCCATAAGGGGCCTTCAGACTTAGCCAAGAGAGTTTCTTAGTACACCCATACTAATCCATGCATCTCTCTCTTTCATGCTGCAGGAGGAGTACATCAGGAGCATGGTGCCTGGCGAACTAGCTGTATGCCTTGTGGCATACAGAGTGTGAAGACGACAGAGAAGAAAGCTACTTAAGTGCCTAGCTCCACAGAGGGAAGAGCAGCAACCTCAGGAAGAAGGGGTGGTTGGGACTCCCACACCCATCACCGAAGAGCCACAGCAAGCCATTGCTGGTCAGCCCCTCGTTAGATCCAGAGTCTATAGATGCTGCCTTTCATTCCTGCAGATATCTGAGAACCATGTCACTGCGCATGTCTAGGGAACTGGTCAGTCACATCTGCCAGCTACTGCAGGATTTGGCGCTACAAGGACATGGAGGACATCCACTGCCAGTGACTGTGAAAGTGACTACAGTGCTCAATTTTTACACCAGTGGCTCCTTTCAGGGCTCTACAGGTGACCTCTGTAGGATATCACAAGCCTCCAGCCACAAATTCATCCATGATGTCAGGGATGCCATCTTTGCGAGGGCACACAACTTGGTGCATTTCACCCAGGACCAGGAAAGCAAGGATGCAAGGGCGATTGGATTTACCCAGATCTTAGTTTTCCTACAGGTACCGCGTGCAATGGACTGCACTCACATGGTGCTCAGATCTCCGTCACAACACATGGCCAACTATGTCAAATGCAAGGGATTCCATTTGCTGAATGAGCAGCTGGTGTGCGACCACCACGAATGCATCCTGCAGGTCCGTGCACGAATCCCAGGTAGTGTGCACGGCTCCTACATTCTCAGTCGGTCACAGATCCCTGACGTCTTCCAGGGACAAAAAAGGCTGCAGGGATGGCTCCTTGGGGCAAGGGGAGGACATGGCTGATGATACCCATGTGGCAGCCTCAGACTGCAACAGAACGAAGGTGCAGTGAGGCTCATTCTGCAACTCGCAACTTGGTGGAGCAAATCATTGGGCTAATAAGAATGAAGTTTTGGTGTTTCGACCGGTCTGGTGGAACCCCGCAATATAGTCCACAGAGGGTGTCACACATCTTCATCACTTGCTGTGCTCTTTACAACCTGGCACTGCAATGGGGAGAGCTGCTGGCTGAGAAGGAGATGAAGGTCTCCTCTGATGAGGAGGATGTCGATGGGGGTGAGCTTTAGGAGATCTTTGAAGGCAAAGATGACAGTGATGAGGCCATCACACTGGCCAAATGAGACAGGCAGACTCAGGAGGCCCTCATAGCTGCTAGGTTTGTGGAGGACAATGACAACATGCAGTGAAGAGACACCATAGATCCTCACATTGCATCTGTGAGCATTTGACTCCAGCCTTGCTGATGGCAGTGCACATACCCACTGTGGTAATGTTCCTGTCATGGAGACGCAGGTGAGGCTCTCATAGTCACTCGATTGCAGGAGTATGATGATGATGACGACATGCAGTGAGGACACTCCATAGATCTTCACATAGCCTCTGAGAATGTATGAGTCCCGTCCAGCCCAGGGCAGCTTGCTTGCGCTCTGTGATCAGGGTCATATAATGGAGACACAGCCAGAAAACTTTAAAAGCATCTTATCCTTTGTCAGCCTTCAGCGCCTGAGCCCTTCAGGAGCTGGAGCACAGCATCAGTGGTCACTGATGCTAAAGAGATGGGGGCCAGCCTCCCCTTAAAGGTGCTGAGAGCACACAGAGAGAATGACAGAACTCGGTGACGCCTGACACGACATTCTGGCAGCAATGACCAGCACCCGTCAAGGTGCATCAGAAATCTATCCAGTGAGGTGAGGCTGGACCATCACTTTGGTCTGAAGGCTGCACAAAGCACAGGGAAGAGACCCTGGACTGACACGCCTGCCTTTATCTTGTGTAGAAAGGTTTCACATCTGAGTGACATGGATACCCGTTCATCAGAACAAGGAGCCATAGGCCTGGAGACACTCTTGGGAGTTTATTTACAATAAAGAACATTACGTACAAGTGATTAGCGCCCATGCCCGGTCTATGCAACTATATCTTCCTAACTTTCCTAGCCTTGCCACTACGCCATAGTGCCCCCCGGACATCTACAGCGGAGTTGGAGTCAGCCTGCTGAATGCTACACTCTGCCTGTCCTCTGGAGGTCCAAGACCTGGAGGGCCCCGGCCTGCTTTCGGGGTCCTGCTGTGTGGCTGTGGCACCCTCCTCAGCTTGTGGAACTTGAGCTGCTGGAGTCACAGGAAGAGGGAATTCGGATGGACAGGACACTCCCGGAGTCACCTGGATGGCCCTGAGGAGTGCCCAAGGGTCCCTGGCTGACTCCTTGAGGAGAAGGGGAAGTTTTAGTGAGACTGAGCTGCTCCACACCCTTCTTGTGTTGACACTGTTGAAGGCCTACTATGGCATCAGCAATGGACTTCAGCCTGTGCTGCAGTGCACAACCAATGTCCTGGACCAAGGTCTCCATGGCGGCCGCCATTCTACCAGTGTAGAGCTCGGTGCATTGCAATGCCGGCACTATCACCTCAGATTGAAGGCAGACATAATCCTCCACCGTGCCTTGCAATCTGAGGAATGCAGTGGACATCCCTTCCTTAAAATCCCGAGCGTGCCTTTGCAGCTCCAGTAACTGAGGCATGATCAAGTCCAGAGGCTCGTCATCTGACTCGGACTCAGCAAATTCCTGGCCTCCGGCAGTCCTCCGATTGCTGGGGACCTGAGAAGTTCCTGCCACTGCCTGCTGTGGATCAGAAAGTGCGATGCGCTCACCAGATCGTGATCCCGAGGCAATTCTAAAGCTAGGTCGCACCAAGGTGTGCGTCTCTGTGCTGGTGGAGGGTGTGGGTGAGCGCTGTGATGGGACTCCAAGAAGGGTGCCTCCAGATTCCTCTTCAGAGGTTTCCTCAGGGCTTGATTGGAGGCCCTGGGTCATGGATTATCTTGGCTCTTTTCCGGATGTGCCTACAAAAGCAAGGAGAAATCATTGGTGCATGGCAGTGGCCTGTGAAAGAGGACACATCACTCATAGCATGGTTGTCTGATGGAGGTTGCACTGCTGGATCCTCACTTGGTAGCGCTGAGCCAACCTCACTGTCAGCTCAGGAGTGGTCCAGATCCTTGCCAGCCAGCTCGATGGCTCTGTTTTCAAAGTCCATGAGGACTTTGATTTCAGGCATTCCTCCACCGGTCTGCAACCTCTCCCTTTTGTCTGCCAGCTTATCCTGCATGAATAGAGATGGAGAGAGTGTAAGCAGGATAAGTATTCCTTGCATGTGTGGTTGGTGATTGGTCCCATGGACAAGGTGAGGACAATGGAGGTGTGTAAGAGAGAGAAAATGGTGATGTCCCTTGAACTGGCAGTGAGTGAGATCCCTGTGAATGTGTGATGCGTTTGTGAGTGTGAGTTGAGAATAATGAGAAGAGTGACTTACCCTGGCAGGATGAAGGCCTTTTGTGGTTCTGTGTGGCTGCCCTCTTTTGCAGGATATTGGCGCTGACCACCACTACCGCTGCCTCCCAAGCCGGATTGATGATGTTGCTGCCCATCCCGAGGCCAGAGCGGGTGTAGAGGACATCACGGCGGGCCTCCACTGCGTTCAAAAGGCACTCATGGGATGAGTCATTGAACCTGGGGCTGCAGTCCTTTTGTCTTTCGGGGCCATGTCTTCCATGCATCGTCAAGGGCTGGAAGTACTGAAATATGTTTGAGCGGCTGCACTTTAATTATGGCATCCGGCATAATGAAGCAGTGAGGTGATGATGTGGTGGGCAAATGAGAGTCCACCTACCATCAAAATGTTCCTGGAAATGCATAATTGATGCATGGGTTTTGGACGATGCAGTGCAAGAAGCCGCCATTGCGGCTGGTGGGTAAAAAGTTGCACTTAGTGCAAATCTGGGATGATTCCACCCGAGGAGTCATACAGACTCAAAACGTTAATTCTGTTTTCTCTCTCCACAGATGCTGCCAGACCTGCTGAGTTTTTCCAGCATTTTCTGTTTTTATTTCAAATGTCTCCAGCTTCCTGCTTCTGACCCCATCCTCTTGTATTTGTTTAAATGTTCTTACCTTGAATTGACCATCTCTCCACCCAGCTCTTTGAGAGAGCTGTTGAGTTCGCCCCATTTCTCTATCCTTTCCCCATATTCCTGCAATTTCTTTCCTCTTCAAGTCTTTATCCAATTACCATTTGAAAGTTAATATTAAATCTGCTTTCATCATCTTTCCAAGGCAGTGCATTCCAGATAATAGCAACTCACTGTATAAAATAAATTCTCTTCATCCCGTCTCACGCTCTTTTGCCAATTAACATAAATTTATGTCCTTTGCTTCCTGAATTGGGAACAGGTTCTCATTACTTACTCTATCAAAATCCTTCATGATTTTGAACACCTCCATTAAATCTCCCCTTAACCTTCTCTGCTCAAAGGAGAAGAATCCTAGTTTCTCCAGTACCATGTAACTGAAGATCCTCTTCCTGGTACCATTCATTCAGTTGACCCTGTGCTGTCTCTAAGGCCTCAAATCTTTTCTAAAGTGTGGTACCCAAAATTGGATGCAGTACTCCAGCCAGGGCGTAATGAGTGATTTGTAAAGGTTTAGGTTAATTTTCTTGCTTTTGCAACTATCTGGCGGTCTGTAAAGCCAAGGATGTCATATGCCTTTTAAAGAACCTTATCAACTTGGCCTGCCACCTTCAAAAATTTGTGTATATACAGGTCTCGCTGCTCCTGCACCCTCTTTAAAATTGGACTTTTTTTTTGTTTTATTCATTTTCATTTTGTTTCACAAAATGCATCACTTCACACTCCTCTGTCTTAATTTTCAATTGCCATCAGCCTGCCATTTCTCTAGATTGTCTATGTTCTCCTTAAGTTTGCTGCTATTCTCCTCACTGTTTACTATGCTTCTGACTTCTGTGTCATCTATAAACTTTGTAGTTTTACCATTTCTACCCAAGCCCAGATTATTGGTATATCTCAAAAGCAGCAGTGATTCTAATACCAGCCCCTGGGGGACACTATTTTATACATCCCTCCAGTCTGACCACTACTCTCTGCCTTCTGTTCCATAGTCAATGTTGTATCCACACTGCCACTGTGCCTTTAATCCCATGGGCTTCAATTTTGCTAATAAATCCATTATTTGCTTCTTTATCAAACTCCTTTTGATAGTCCAAATACATAACATCAACCATACTACCTTGTTACAACCAGCTGAGGACGGGTGCAAGGACTTCCACTTTTATCCTACTCCTGTTGATCATAACAGGGTTTTTTGAAATTTAAGGATGAATGTGCCAATTCAGTGTATGTACTTAACTGTTTACATGCTGATTGCAAAGAATAAAGTCAGTCAGGCTTTCTTGAGTTTAAACACGTAAGGGGTTAGTTTTTATTATGCTTAAAACCCACTCAGATAAAGCTATTAAAATAAAAATAAAGGTAAATATCCTGACTGTTGCAATACAAGCACACACATACACATACATAAAAGCATGCAAAAATACAAGTTACAAAGGAGAGGAGTTTAACTTTTGGCCAAAGTAAGATTCAATGATAAAAGGCAAGACATAAAGAGTTCACTGATTCTGGGTCTTTCACTTTTTGTGGCTGAGCCAGTTCTTAAAGAGATAGCCCTTCATTTTTTTTCTAGAAATGCTGCTTTGGAATTTGAAGTCATCTTTAGAATTTCTCTTGCCTGCTGTTCACAACACGTTATGAGCATGCAGGGTCCAGCTCAGCTGAAAGAGGGAGAGAGGCAAACAGTTTTTTTTTGCTGCTTTCACATGTTTCTTCTCTAGACTGCCCTTAGCAATAATAAAAGACATTTCAAAATGTTGATCCAAGTCATATGACCTCTCTCCATAATGATTGGTCGTTTCACAGAAGGCAATTGATTAGCTTATGTCTGGACAGACCTTGGCTATTGTGTTAAGGCCTAGGTGATTATTTTTTAATGCCCAAGCCATCATTTCTGGTTGACTCATTTTTCCATGTCATGAGCTAGGAAGAACATATCAATACCTCCAGGGTAGCCATTTTCTCTGTGGACTCTCTATCTACCAGTTTGACAGAATGGAATGTGGCTTTTGTAGTGATGCAAATGGTGACAGCTATTTTAAGTTTCAGTCCATCTTTGAAGTAGTCCTTGACATCAGCAGGTGTGAAATTCCACAGGAGGGTGGTCTGGTCATGTCTTGGTTGTAATCCACATTGGAAACTTGACCAACCTGCCATTACAGGCCTGTTAAGTGACCTGTAACTACCATCTTAAGCCAGTGTTGAAACTTCCCTTTTTAAACAGCTCCTTATGTAAGTCTAGCAGATTAAATTGTAATTTAATATTTGACTTCAATATACCTCAGTGACACCCCTCCATCATACAGAATGAAACGTGACTTTGTGGGAATGTTCCACAAAGGGACAAAAAAAACAAATACATGGACGCCCATTCACACTTATAACCTTATTGTTATGGTATACTCTATTTTAGTTTTTGGTATCCAGGTAATTCTAAACTGAGTTAGATTCTGGATAACATGTCATGTGTTACAAAAAAAAAATCTCTTCAGTGGAAAAGATTGTATCAGGGTTCTGAATTTTCTTTGTTCTTTTGGAGTCAGGCATAAAAGATATTATTGTGTCAGAATCCCTATGCCTGTTCTCTTCTTTAAATTCCCCTCATGTATTGTCTAAAGGGTCTTTTTTTTACATTGCTGTTTGCTCCCAGTTTGCTGGAGGCAGGGAAATTCTGTAGCTCCCCTTGGCTCCACCCACAGGCTGCTTAACAGCACTCCCTATGGGTCTCTTCAAGTGCCAACCATTTTCTTTTAAATGGCCTGGTTTCCCACATTGGAAACACAATGGGTGGTCTCTACTCAGGGTTTCTCTTTTTAAAAGCTAGGAGATTGTTCTGCCTTCCCTTCATTATTCTCCTTTGCTTTACAACCTGTCTCAGCTTCATCTAACCTCCTTCTATCTCCCCCACTGTCTGAGAGAGTTAACAGTCCTGGTTTACTTTGATTCAGGGATCTATGGGTTAACCCATAATCATCCACCATGAGAGCTACCCGTCTAGCTCTGGGCACCCTGTGCTCTTCCACATGGGTCGTTACAGAGATAGGAAGTGAATTTTTGAACTCCTCTAGGAGAATTATCTCTTGGAGACTTCATAGGTGGTATATATTATAAATACCCATGTCCAGGTTGCTTCACTCTTTCAAACTTGGTATAAGTTTGTTGGGTTGTTTCCAGAAGGTTTGGAATTTCTGGTGGTAAGCCTCAGAGACTAGTTTGTAAGCACTGAGGGTGGCTTTCTTAGTCATTTCATAATAAGCTGAAATCTCATCAGCATGACATAAACTTTATAGACTTTACCTGTTAGCCTACTTTGCTGCTTAACAGAATTGCTCTTACTATGCAAATTTTCCTGATTTCCAGTCTGGTCTGCTCTTATCAGTTTTAACCCTTCACTGTCCACCTCTATAACCTTTGGATTTAATAGCTGAAACCCGGGCGCTTTTACAAATCTGATTTCTAGGAAGTCAGTGGGTTGTAATTTGGTTTTAAGTTCTGGTACAGTGTCTGGCCCTGCTTCCTGCCCCTCATCTGTAGTGGACTTTGCGTCTACACTGCTGGGTTTGTTGGGATTTAAAACTTGAGCCTGTTCATTTGATTTACCAGTGCATAACTCCCCATGGAATGCGTTTTGGGATTGGTTCCCTTCCTTTTCTCTTTTGTCTTGGGAATGGGTTTTCCTCTAACGTGTTCCATATCCTCTGGAGCACTATTTCCCCCAGGTGGGTGTCCAGTTCCTGATGTACTTACCTGTGGCTCTTCAACTGAGTAGGGCACTTCCCTCACTGTCTCTTTGCCTGCTTGGGAACTCCCCTGGTCTCTGATTAAATCTGAAGAGAAAGTTTGCCTCCTAATCCAATTTCTGGATCACTTCCTTCATCTTTTTTAAACTCCACAAGCCCTTCCTTGACATTTTTTCAGTCTACTGGCCTGGCTTCGGCCTTTTTAGCTTCCTTGAGTTCTATCTTAACTCTTCTTAACACAGTTGGCCTGGGTTTGGCTACTTTTAACTCAACATGCCTTTCTTTCTAACACTGCTGGCCTAGTCCTGGCCTCTGTTGACCCAATTAGATTTTTCTTAGCCACTTCAACCCTGAAAGGTTCTATCACTACCACCCTCCCCACTCCACTGCCAAGCCTCTGAACTTTTTTCAGCTTTCTGCATCCCTGCAGAACTCTGCTGGTTCCTCCGTCTTTTCAGTCTCTCATGGACTGTCCTTGACTTTTGCAGGGTATTACCCTCCAGCCTGCCAGGTCATTTCCCAACAAAATATCAAGTTTGGGATTGCACCCACTGTTATAGTCCTGTAGCAAATTCAATCTGCAAGTAATTTTTTACTGTGACATCTCAACACTCTCTCCCGTGAGACCTTCGATTAATACACTGGAATTTGCCCTGTTCTCGAGTGGAAAATCCTCAATTTTCCCCACTAGCAAAGTCTGTAAACAGCCAGTGTCTCAGAGAATATTGATCTCCTTTCCTGCTCTTTTAACAAGTTAGCAGTTATCTGCCCCTTAAATACAAACTCCAGATAGTTACCCTGGCTATCAACAATGCCTGAAAACACAAGCTGACCACTTCCAAGGCCACTGATCCTGGTTTAGCAGGAGCACTCCCTATGGGTCTCTTCAAGTGCCAACCATTTTCTTTTAAATGGCCTGGTTTCCCACATTGGAAACACAATGGGTGGTCTCTACTCAGGGTTTCTCTTTTTAAAAGCTGGGAGATTGTTCTGCCTTCCCTTCATTATTCTCCTTTGCTTTACAACCTGTCTCAGCTTCATCTAACCTCCTTCTATCTCCCCCACTGTCTGAGAGAGTTAACAGTCCTGGTTTACTTTGATTCAGGGATCTGTGGGTTAACCCATAATCATCCACCATGAGAGCTACCCGTCTAGCTCTGGGCACCCTGTGCTCTTCCACATGGGTCGTTACAGAGATAGGAAGTGAATTTTTGAACTCCTCGAGGAGAATTATCTCTTGGAGACTTCATAGGTGGTATATATTATAAATACCCATGTCCAGGTTACTCCACTCTTTCAAACTTGGTATAAGTTTGTTTGGGTTGTTTCCAGAAGGTTTGGAATTTCTGGTGGTAAGCCTCAGAGACTAGTTTGTAAGCACTGAGGGTGGCTTTCTTAGTCATTTCATAATAAGCTGAAATCTCATCAGCATGACATAAACTTTATAGACTTTACCTGTTAGCCTACTTTGCATTATCAGAGTCCAACTTTCCACTGGCTATTTCATTTGCTTTGCAATATTCTCAAATCAAATGAAAAATACTTCTACATCTCCCTTCTCAAGTTCTGGGATCATTTGGGAGAATTTAAAAAGTTCAGCACTTGGCCCTGAGTTAGCGTTGGTTGTCTCACTCTCGGTGATCTCATTGGGTATAGTGGGATTGTCTCCTCTTCACTCAAGCTACTTCAATTGAAATTCTCTTTCTTTCCTTCATTCCTGCCTCTCTCTTTCCTTCTTCCTCTCTTGAAATGCTCCCTATCCACTCTTTCTGCTTTTCTTTTATCTCTTTTTCTAGCCTTGAATTCTAGCTCTAGCCTCTTTAGATCCACCTATATTTTTGCCAGGGTTAGCTTGTCTATTTCCATTTCTATGCTTATTGCTGGCTCCTCCCAACTTAATTTCTAGGTTGTTGGCCATGAGGTTTCGAATTTCAGATTTCCTTGCCTTTGGTTGGATTTCCATCTCTAAACATCTCTAAGCCACACTCTTCAATTCATCAAGGGATAGGGCCTTTCAACTGTTCCACATTACCTCACCCTGTTCTCGAAAAGCACTATCTTCGAAAGTGGACATGCTGTTCAAACTGTAACACTGGACACAAGAAAACCTGGACTCGAGTTTTTAAATTTATGTCTAGGGATTAATTTAGTTCCCACTTCCAATTCCTCTTGTTATGCCTGTGGGTTCAAATCCAGACTCTAACCCCCAATGTATGTTACAATCAGGTGAGTACGGGTGCAAGGATTCCCCCTTTTCCCCAATCCTTGGTTGATCATAATGGGGCTTTTTGAAATTTCTTTGAAATTTATAAAGATGAATGTGCTAATTCAATGTATGTATTTAACTGTTGACATGCTGATTGCAAATAATTCAGTCAGGCAGGCTTTCTGAAATTTAAACAGGTAAGGGGCTAGTTTTTATTGTGCTTAAAACCTACCCAGGTAAAGATATTAAAATATCAAAAAAAGTAAACAGCCAAGAATACATAATGAGGTTTGACTGAGAGCCCAGACATCTATTAGAGTGTTGAAATAGCTGCACCCCAAGAAAAACATTGCTTGATTGACAGCTCTGATCTATTCTGTCATTTTCAGAATGTTTGTTTACAGAATGTAAAGAGGCTTCAAGTGCTTGCAGTTTCTGCTATTGATATTTAAAGGGTCTGGATGCTTGACACTCTTATTGGCTGTAGTAAAAGCAACCTTTTCGAGACAAATAATTGTTTTTTGAGCTTTTTTTAATACATCCTATGGTCACAATAAGGTCATTGGTTCTATATAGAATGTATAATGAATATGAGCATGGAAGTGCAATAGCTTGGCATGGAGGATATGAACGGCCATGGGGGTGGGTGGAGGGGCATAGCTTGGCATGGAGGGTATGAGGCCCCATGGGGGGATTGGGTGGAGGGCTTGAGGTGGCAAGCAGTCTGAGTGAGGGGTGAGGGCATGTGAGGGGTGAGGACTAGAGGACCCTACTGTTTTTATTATAACTGGAAAAAAATACCACAGCACATAGGCACCTTTTAACCAGCCCACCTTGATAACTGGAAGCCTCTGTGACTGCCTCTGAACTCCTTCCAGGGTAGCGGGCCCCATTCCTTTAACACTCACCTCCCCCTGGAATGAATCTCCAATTTTGCTGGCTGGAACTTTCTCTCTAAGTGGGCGCGCCAAGCTGTGAAAATTCTTGACTCCTGCTACCTACCTCGAAGATGAAAATCCAACCCGCAACCATCTTCAGCCAGAAGTGCTGAGCGGTTGATTTATCTCAGCCTTCTCCTGAGGTCCCCAGCATCACAGATGCCAGTATAAGCTCATTCAATTCACTCAACATCATACCAAGAAACAGCTGAAGACATTGAATACACCAAAGGCTATATACACCAAAAGCTGTTGGTAACAGCTTTTAAGGAGGGTGCGTGCCTCCACTTAAATACTCCATTTTTATTTTTATCCCATTTTGACCAGGCATTTTATGCCACATCCATCCAATATGTCTTCCTTTTTCCTCAACCGAGGATCCCCCCAACATGACTGACAGGGCCCTAGACCATGTCCATTCTATTTCACACACTTCTTCTCTCACCCCTCCCCCCACCTCCCAAAATCACCTCTACTTGTGAAACCAAAAATCTCAAAAGGTCCTGCCACCTTCAAAAATTTGTGCAAATGTACCTCCAGGTTCCTCTATTCCTGCACACTCTTTTAGAAGTAAGCCATTAAGTCTATATTGCCTCTCCTAATCCCTTCTGCCATAATGCATCATGTCACACTAGTCTGAATTAAATCCCATCTACCACTTGTCTGCTCATTCTGTTAGTCCATCTTTGTCCTGTGCAGTTAATTTGTATCATCCTCACTGTTTGTCACACCTCCAAGTTTGGTAATATGGACAAATATTGAAATTTTACTCTCTATTCCAATATCAAAAAAATGGTGGTCCTAACACTGACCCTTGGGGAACACTACTGTCTATCATCCTCCAGTCTGCAAATAAATTATTTACCATGGCTTTCTGTTTTCTGTTCTTGAGCCATTTTCTCTTATCCAAGTTGACACTGACCCTTCTATTCTATGAGACACATTTTTGTTAACCAGCCTTCTGTATGGTACTTTGTCAATTGTGTTCTTAAAATCCATGCAGCCAACATCCATTGCATTCCCTTCATCAACATTCTGCTACTCCATCAAAGGATTCAATGAGATGCGTCAAGCATGATCTGCCTTTTACAAACTCATGTTGGCTATCCTTAATTAACTTAAATCTCTCCAAGACCCTTTTGATCTTTTCCCTGATTATTGTTTCCGAATCTGCACCATCTCTGATGTTAAACTGACCAGTCTATAGTTATTAGGAATAAAAACTGAAAGTGCTGGAAAAACTCAGCAGGCCTGGCAGCATCTGTGGAGAGAGAAACAGAGTTAAGGTTTGAAGAACAGTCATACGGACTCAAAACGTTAACTCTGTTTCTCTCTCCATAGATGCTGCCAGGCCTGCTGAGTTTTTCCAGCATTTTCTGTTTTTATTTCAGATTTCCAGCATCTGCAGTATTTTGCTTTAATCTGAAGTTATTAGGATTGTCCTTGCACTCTTTCTTGAATAATGGTGTCACATTTGCCATAATACAATCCCCTGGGCACCTCCCTCATACCTTGGGAAGATTGGAAGATTATGGCAAGCCCTTCCATTATTTTCATTCCCACTTCCGTTAGCAATTTGAGATACAAGCCATCCGGACCAGCTAACTTATCCACTCTAAGCATGGCTAACCTTTCGAGTACCTCCTCCCTCTCAGTTTTTACCCCATCTATTATCTTTATATTTTCTGCTTCTACCAATATTTTGTCAGCATCCTCTTCCTTAGTAAACACCAATACAAAGTACTCATTAAGTGTTCTCACCTTACCCTGTACCTCAAAGCATATATACCACCTTATTTGCCCCTAATAGGCCCCATTCAGCCTCTTACTACCTGTTTACTATTTACATGCCAATAGAAGATTTTTGGGTTACATTTTATGCTAACTGCCATTAGTATTCTCTTTTTGCCAGTCTTATTTCCCTCCCCACTTTTTTTTTAACTCATTCATGGGATGTGGGCATCACCGGCTAGGCCAGCATTTATTATCCATCCCTAGTTGCCCTTGAGAAAGCGGTGATGAGCTGCCTTCTTGAACCGCTGCTGTCCATATGCTGTAGGTACACCAACAGTGCAGTTAGGGAGGGAGTACTAGGATTTTGACCCAGCAACAGTGAAGGAATTACAATATATTTCCAAGGCAGGACGGTGATTGGCTTGGAGGGGAACTTCCAGACGGTTCCCATTTGTCTGCTGTCCTTGTCCTCCTGGATGGTAACAGCCATGGGTTTGGAAGGTGCTATCTATGGAACCTTGGTGAGTTTCTGCAGGGCATCTTGTAGATGGTACACACTGCTGCCACTGTTTGTCAGTGGTGGAGGGACTGGCTGTTTGTGGATGCCAATCAAGTGGGCTGCTTTGTCCTGGACAGTGTCAAGCTTATTGACACTGCACTCATCCAGGCAAGTGGAGAGTATTCCATCACACTCCTGACTTGTGCCTTGCAGATGGTGGTCTAGCTTTGGGGAGTCAGGAGGTGAGTTATGAGTTACAGGATTCCTAGCCTCTGATCTGCCCTTGTAGCCACAATATTTATATAGCTGGTCCAGTACAATTTCTGCTCAATGGTAACCTCCAGGGTGTAGATAGTGAGGGATTCATTGATAGTAATGCCATTGAACATCAAGGGGCAATGGTTGGTCATTGTCTGCCACATGTGAGGCACAAATATTACTTGCCACTTGTCAGCCCAAGCCTGGATATTGTCCAGGTCTTGCTGCATTTGGGCATGAACTGCTTCAGTATCTGAAGAGTTGCGAATGGTGCTGAACATCGTGCTATCATCAGCGAACATCCCCACTTCTGACCCTATGATGGAAGGTCATTGATGAAGCAGCTGAAGATGGTTGGGCCGAGGACACTACCCTGAGGAAGTCCCGCAGTGATGTACTGCAGCTGAGATGATTGACCACCAACAGCCACAACCTTTGTGCTAGTTATGACTTCAAACAGTGAGAGTTTTCTCCCTGTTTCCCATTGACTCCAATTTTGCCAGGGCTCCTTGATGCCACACTCGGTTGAATGCTGCCTTGGTGTCAAAGGCAGTCACTCTTACCTCACGCGGGAGTTCAGTTCTTTTTCCATGTTTGAACCAAGGCTGTAATGAGGTCAGGAACTGAGTAACTCTGGCGGAAACCAAACTGAGCATCAGTGACCAGGTTATTGCTAAGCAAGTGCTGCTTGATAGCACTGCTGATGACCCCTTCCATCGCTTTACTGATGATCAAAAATAGACTGATGGGGTAGTAATTGGCTGGATTGGATTTATCCTGCTTTTTGTGTACAGGACTTCCCTTCTCAATCCATTGTACTTGACATGGTTCTTGCTTGAAGAATTCACCTGACATGCACCATACACCTTCATTTTTCATTTTAATTTCTAGCATTTCCTGTTTCTCTTTCAGATTTCCAGCATCTCCAATATTTTGCTTTTGTATTCATGGCAGAATGAGAAGTTGCTTATCCAAGTTTAATGGAACCAGTCACTGTAACCATCCTGTGTCCTAATATAGCATCTGAAGTTCTCATTGATGTTCTGAATAACTGTAATTATCCTTGATGAGACGCCATATGAAGAGAGAATTTTCCAGACTGAAGACCAATGTGAACTATTAGGTCTTAGTGAAATCAATAAAGCTGATTGCAAGGAGCTAGATCAACTGAAATATTTAAGACTGAGATGGAAAGTCTTCTGTTAGATGAGGATATCAAGAGACATGGAGCAAATAGATGTAGAGTTGAGATAGAGATCATCAAGCATCTAACAAGCTCGATGATCTGACTGCCTATTTCTGTGTTCTGAAATCCATTATTCAGAAACAGTGAGACCAAGATGTGCAACTTGTTCAAGGTTTAAATAGACTGATTTTTTTCCTGTCTTTCGACTGAAAGTACTGAGGGGCAAATTTTCCTCTGCATGTGTGTGCTGTGGTGATAAATTACATCCAAAGTGCACTCCCACCTGCAATGACAAGGAATCGCCTGTATATCCTGGATCATCCTTCTGTCCCTCGGCAGGGCCTAACATCTGGAAGTTAGGGAGGAAAATCAGGTAATGATGGCTGGAACAGCTTCCACATTCTATTTGTTGTCCAATCTCTCACCTGCAAAAATATCAACTTACTTTGATTACTTCCCCAAATCTGATTGGATAGGGACTTAATCCGATGCCCAGGCCCATTTCCTCTTCCAAAGTTGGAGGAGGAAAAGGAAGCTTTTGCAATTCTTAGCCTAAGCTTATCATAGGTACAAGCATTCTTCCCCATAATGGGTAGTCATAAAAATGCCAAAAGATTGTAAAGAGGAGTAAAGTAATGGCTCTTTGTCCTTTTTTCCTGTGCTTTGCAGCCATGGAAAATAATTTTTAGGAGCAAAGTCAAGGAAAATCCATCCACCCAGAAGGAAAAGTCAGTATACCTTAAAATGGAACTCCAGTTCAGATCAGTACCAGTCATTTCTGAGTTGTGCTGTTTTTTCAAAACAACATCTCCAGGAGCCAAGAGGGTAGTTTATCAATTGCCAGCCCCATCTAATGCCTTTCTTCAACCAGCCTTTTAATGCATGTGCAATAATATGTCATCTTGACTCAGCTGGTAGCACTTCCGCTTGAAGCAAATGGTTGAGAGATCAAGACCCACTTCTGGATTTGTGTACATAAATGAGGCTGACATTCTAGTATAGGACACTAGTCTCTACTCCACCTTAAGTACGTTTCTGATTGCTGTCCCAACACCAAATGGGCAAGGCTGACCATTTGAGAGTCAGGTCACTGAAACTCAATTCAAATCCAGATAAAACCTGACAATGTGAGTCAACTGTATGTGATGTGTGCAAATGGGTTAAACCGCTTCCAATGAGTACAAAGGTAAATCCATTAGTCTGGACTGAATGTGGAGATGGTTCTTTGAAAACGATTTTCCGAGAGCTCGATTTTTCTTCAAAAGATCCTACAGAGGCAATACAACACATTCTGCTCGGTGGTAGCAGGCGGGTCTCCAATCATGATTCCCCCTGTTATTGCAGGTGGGGCTTCTTACCCACATGGAGAAGGAGGGAAGGGGAAAAACTGTACATGTCCCATGTGCATATTTAGCATCCATGATGGGTGATGCAATAGAGCAGGATTTTGGCTGCTTTGTCTTCTGTTCTTTCTGATAATGGGGAGAGGCCTGGGAGGAAACCAGGGTTGAGGACAGGGGAGAAATTCATTTGAAAAAACTCATAAAAGAATAAACTGAATAGTAATTGCTTGTGATAGAAGAGCAGGTGACAGTTGCTAATTAATTCCTACAATGTTTTTAATGTAGAACAGTACATAACAGTGCCAGCTCTGCTGCTAGGATACCCTGTCACACTGAATCAATTGATCCAAATTTCTTGGTCAGAGACAACATTCGTAGCATTTAAGCTTAGTTACAGCAGAACATAATGTTCTGCAGCAGTGTACACTAAAGGTGGAGTGAAAATTAATACCTGGACAAATTATTAGTTAACAACAACTTGGATTTAATTCTGAGAAGCTTGCCCCAACTTTCAAATCACACTTCAATCAATGCCTGGAGAGTAGGGGGTGAAGGAATTCCTCCACGTTTCTTGTGCTGAATATTACAATGGAGATCTCAGTAGAGTTAATGCCTCAAGCCAAAAATCAAATCAATAATCAGCCTTAAAATTAGTTTAATATGGGAGGAATGAAGAATAACGTTAAGGGGTAGAGGTTCCAGTTTGGTGCAATTGGTGATCTGGGCACAAATTGTACTTCAAATTGGGTTGCTTTTCCAAAATGAAGTTATGGTTCAAGTTTCCGTCCAAACTCATCTGCATCACAACAAATGTAAAATTTCTCATGAGTCAGTGCAGTCAGCAGAATAGAATGTAGCCGTTTTGTTTCCTCATATTTCTTGATGTATTTAAGAGTTGGCTAAAGATGGGTTTATTACAAAAGAGAAGCATTTTTAACCAGTGTGTCTAATCCTCCACCTGAGAATAACCTGATTTTAAATCAATCAAAATGAGTTTAAAAAATCATTATTGTACCGTTTACTAGATTCATTAGCATATACTAGGTAGCTTCTTAGTAGAAAAAATACTTAAAGATGTTTGAAAAGCCTGTCTACACTTGCCTCTGTATCTAAAAATCAGGCTCAATTCAAAAAGCCTCCTCAGATGTTCTGGGTGCAATTTAAGGAAACTTGCTCATTATTTTGAGCTGGGGTCACGGCCAGTTTTGTGTGTTGCCATTAAACTTTGCAGAAACTTGATTTACGCTGGATGTCAACTTTTGTTTATAGTCTACAATCTTTTGTACATGTTTGGACAATTTCAATCAGAATCAACACAAACCAGCAGAAATTCTGAACCATCTGTCTGGAGGATAGCAGGGAGGAGGAGGCAAATGATCCTCAGTGAACATTCACCCTTTTATAGTTACAGCACTTTTCAGGATGAGTTTAACATTGTTAGAGATTGGATTCAAGTATTCATCTCTTGGATTTAAAATAATTGGTTACCAGCTAGAAGAACTTGATAAGAGCATATTTAACATTCAGAAAATATAATTGGCAACATTAATTGCCAGAACCATTGAGCTGAATTTTGCGGTAGGCTTTTCTACCTAATGTCAGGCCAAAAATGCAGATTCTCAACCCACACTTGTTAGCAGCAGGACCGCTCAGTGATTTTACTGCAGGAGCCCTCCTAATTGGCCACATTCACATCCAATTAAGCATGGTTGGCAGGCTCCTAATACTGCTAGCCCAATCAGATGTAACCTCACAGGGAGAGGTGGATGCAGCTGAGGCAGGTAGAAGACCTTGGGGGTGCCTCATACTAGAGACATAATCAGACAGAAATGTAAATATTAAAATTTAGGGAGCCAAGGGTGATAGGTGCCTTGGATAGAGGGGAAATCCCTCCTAGAGGATTGTTTGGGCCACGGGAGATTTAGTGCCTGCAATCCCCACTCTAGGGCATGGAGCCTCCAGCTCCGATCACCCACTGGACTCTGAAAGGATGCTCCTTCCATGAGCCTGGCGGCCTGCTCACATAGCAAGGGGTCCACCCTGCACTCAGAAAAATGCCAGCAGCTCTGTAAAATGGCCCTTAATTGGGCCCTTCATTATGTGAATCAGCTGCGTTCCCTCTGGCTGTGATTCATTGCAAAAGGACACTAGACTATGTAAATGAGACTGTGGAGGGCAGCGATTCTCTGTCTGATTGTGCTTTGTTTACAGTTTTCAGGTCTGTCTTCCCATTACTACCAGAGTCCAGGATCCCTGCATTTTGTACTGCCAGTCCCTAGTGTCAGGAATTTCCTCTGACCTGCTCCTAATCCTGCTCTGGCTCTGTCAGCGCACTCATGTGCATAAATGGGGTTTCCAACTCACTGCCGTTTAACTTACTGGTGTTGAGTAGGCATAACTTCAAGGAAATTCATCCTCATGGGCTTTTTCCCAGTGTTAGCAGTCCCCAAAAGCTTTTGATTGTTTTTTTTCTTTCTCACGGGGGTTCCTGCAGTTCAGCAACTCAGGGTTCCAAGATCTTGCAGCACAATATGGGTGGGTGCTGGATATGGCAGCTCTGTTACACCCAGAGATTGGGTCAGCAGGATGAACAAGGCACAGGCACAGATTTTTTTTGAGGAAAAGTCTGAGGAGGAGGAAGATGAAGAGGAGAAGGAATAGGAGAACAAGAAAGAAGACAATGAAAAGGAAAATAATGATGTCACTATAGCAGCAACAGCTCACATTGTTGCCAAAGATGCCTTTATTAATGTATGGTTCTTTTCATTACCACCACTGGACTGATTTCAGAACCACATGCAATGATCACAATGACCACTCTTTCCCCACTTTCCCCCTCCAATGCCACTGACATACTTCAGTCCTGCAAACATAGCAAGGTAGTTGGGTGCACTTGCAAGGTAAATGGATGTAAGGAAGGGATGTGATGGAGTATACTTGACAAGGCTGATTGAGTGGGGCAGGAGGGGGTAGGAATGCTGTTTGTGGGGAGCATGAGGGTGATGTGTACAACAGGACGTAGGTGAATGTGCAACTGAAATCACCTTTCCTAACCTGATTAGGTCATTAAAGCTAACTCGGAAACTCAGCACATGGCACAATGTTCCTGCTGCTCACCTGATCCTGAAACGTCTCCAGCCATGCTTCAACAACAGGTTTCTCCTCCCATTACTGGGGAAGGATATCTCTTTCTGCAGCTTCTCTGTCTCAGCAGCACATCAAGGGAGGCATCATTGAAGTGATCATTTGACCATTCTGAATCCATTAGTTCTTCCTCTTTTGCTTTCAACTTCTCCAAATTCCATTTTTGGATTGGCCCTTTAAATACTCACTGAAATTATTATCCTCATCACATATGCTATTGCACAATCAAAGGCAAACTCCAAAGTAAAATTTGTGGTGTCTGCCATGTACAGTGCAGTGCCTGTGCTAAAAAAAGGTGCGCTGAACTTACTTTAGGTTTCCCATGTGATATTGAATGTTCTGCTCCCAATACCCTAACAGTTAATATCAGGGCCTTTGGTCCTAAAGGGAGCCATGCTGCCTTCTTAGAATGATAATCATTCCCAAGAATTCTACCGACTGTGTAATGGATAGAAAGGCATTCTACAAACTTGTTCTAAAATGTTCCCTTGATACAGAAAAAAAACGATGTGGACAAATACCCTATTGGAAATTGCTATACCAGTGCAAATCAAGCTTAAGATAGGTTGAAACCAGTTGACTGGAAATCTATCCCATTTAAACGCAAAGTGCAGTAGAAATTTAGAACTTTCTCCCCAAGAGGTTATACACACTGGGACAGTTGAAGCTTTCAATCTTGAGAACAATATATTTTTGTTAGCTAACAGTATCAAGGGATATGAAGCAAAGGCAAGAAAATAGGCCGGCATTTTCCGTGCCCACCAGCGTTGGGCACGTTTGGTGACGTGAGCGGACAATATAGTGAGAAGGCTTAAAATCGATTTCACAACATCGTTTGCGATTGTCCGCTCTGCCCACCAATGGTGGGTTGTGATTCCCACCATCCAACATTGGGAAACTCATTGTAATACATCAGTATGACATTATAAGGCCAGCATGCTGGACTCATCCCCCGCCTGCTGGATCATCCGCCTACGTTGGCAGAAAAACATGCCGACGTGTTTCATAACAGCACATATAAGGCGTGCACTTGACGGGCTGCACTTTGCTCAGCACTTGAAGGTTTGTTTGCCTACCTTGCTTTGGTCAGCATTTGCAGTCATCAGCGCCAGGCTTCACAGACAGCAAGCACCACATCACTTTTAGGGAGCTCACAGGTAGGTCTCTACCTACCAGATCAGCCATATGTGGTTGGCTTTTCAACAGCTGCAGCCAGGACGAGGGTAGAGGACATCACAGCGGGCCTGCACTGCATCCAGTGCATCCACGTGCTCGAAGGCTGCAATCTTCTTGCTCTTCGGGGCCATGTCTTCTTTGCTGCAGTCCTGGGCTGGAAGCACTGAGTGTGGCTGTACTTTAAATGTGGCACCTGGCGTGATGAAGCGGCGTGGTGACAGCTTGGCAGGCGAATTGGAGCCTGCCCGCCAAACAAAGTGTATCCCTGGAATGCATAATTAATGCAGTGGGTTTGGGACGATACAGCATGAAAAGCCGTCATTGCAACATTTTATCCACCCCCTACCGCATTTAATGCAAATCTGGGACGAATCCGCCCATGGAGTTAAGTTGCAGATCAGCCATGATATGACTGAGTGCTCCAAGGAATTAAATACAAGGTTCAGGACAGGGACTCCTGTTCTTAATGATCCTATGTTCTGGCTGAGACTCGAATATCAGTTTGCAACTATTATATCCACAACAGAAATATTATTTTTGTGTATGCATGTGTGTGTGGATGCGTATCTGTGCATGAGAGAGTGAAACAGATACTTTGATCTATTAACCACCTGTTCTGACTCTGTGCACTCAGGGAAGGAAATTAGAGCAAGACAAGGAGTACAGTGAAAATCTTTTTGAATATCATAAACAATGACATCTCACTGGAACAGACATAAAGGGGGATTTAAATAGAGGTTTTGAAAATTCTGAAAGGATTTCAGAAGGTAAATAGTAAAAGATAACTTCCACTGGTTGATAAATGGAAAATAAATGGAGCACAGAATCAGGATTATTAATAGGATACTGAAGGAAATTAAAAGAAATATTTTCACACAGGTCATTAGGGCATGAATACTTTACCACCAGTAGCTAATGAGACAGAGATTATGCCAATATTTAAGAGGGAATTGAATTTAAAGATTCAATGAATGAAGGACAGGGAAATGAGGCTAGATTGTTTGGAGAGTTAGCATTGAGAGACTGACATTCTTTTGTGCTGTAATTTTTATGATTATATAACTTCGAGATGATAATTTCATCAAGGATCAGAAATGCACCCGGCACAACTATTCCCTTTCATGGAATTGATGTCATCTTAGGCTTTTGTTAAGATTACTTTCTCATAATAACTCTGTTATCTATTGCTCTGCATATTAGCCCACAACTATAAACCAACTTTTTTTTACAAGTACCTGCTTTTGTCTGTATAATTCTATTTCTATCTCAGATCCCAAATACTCTATAAATATTTCAATTTTGGTGCAAAACTATCACAGCAGCAGTCTAAGGGTTAAAAGGCAACTGAGTATTTACACTGTTAGTATAGAAGCTAACTTGGAATGGTAAAACTCTGCAAAGACCTGCCCTTCAAACAATATCATTAATTACCTCAGGAAAAGGAAATCATTTTACTTACCCTCTTTATAAAGAGCCTTCTGAGTTTTTGTTGAGGCAGTTTCATCATTTTCCTGCTAAAACCACAGATTGCTGCTACAGAAACTCGGAGAAAGCTTTCCAACTATACAAACACCTCTCATCTTCTTTGCCAATAACCTCTGTGACCCGCTTAGCTTAAGCACGTCATCACAAACATATCACCCGCAAACGTGATGACAGATTTAAAAAGATCATGCAGGTTCTGCTTTACAGCCAATATCAGGTGAAAACAGTGCACATCCACCATCCTCTCATGGCTCTGTTTGCCATCACACTGATGGAGAACTGCAAGCAAGACTAGGCAGTTTCCTAACCCACAGCCTTTCTATCTGTTTACATTTGGAATAATATCTTGCTAATGTTTATATACCAGAGGGAAAAAAAATGGATGGGCTCGTCAATTTGAGTGGCTGTCCCAAACCTGCAGCCAGCACAAAATCCACTTTAAAACAAATCAGTTATCCTGACCTTTCCCAAAATAAAGTCAAAGATTACTGAACTCCAGCTGCTGCCTGAAGTGAATACAGGCCCCCTGTTCACTGAAATCAGCTCATTAGAAGCTACCTTCTCTCTCTAAACACAAAGGTTTGCTTTGCTGTTTTGTTTTTCACTACTCCAGCTCAGCTTCTTTATTCAGCCATCAAAGCAGGGGAAAAAGAGGATGACTGATGAGGTGAAGACATTTTTTGTTGTTATTACCAGATTATTGGAAAGCTAATCCTTCACTTTAAGGCTCTTTGATTTGTATCTAAAAATAAAATGCACAAAGTAAGCAGAACTAAGGAACTGGAATTACATCTTTCTGTAACAATGCCTTCTATTGGTATAGTATTATTTAATTCCGCACTGGGTTTGCCTGGATACATTAGGGATTATATATTAATAAATCTGACAGGATTACTTAAAACACCGCCTGTCTACAACAACATTTAATAAAGACTTAGGTGCTGCAAACTTATATGGTGCAGGGTCAGCTGAAACCATTTTGTTGACAGTGTTAGCACAGGCGTTAGGAGTGTATGCAGGCCAGGCAGGTTATGACTTCTGTTAGTTTGTATTGTTGATTTGACTCTAACATCACAAAAGCAAAATAAAAACAGAAAACACAGGAAATATTCAGCAGGTCAGGCAGCATCTGTGAAAAGAAACATTTAAATGTTTCAGGTCAATGATTACCCTTCATCAGAACAGACCTAAAATGGAATTTTGTGTTGCTACCAGGAGTGGGAAACGAGGCAGGTGGGCACATTTGATTCTGCAGGAAGCAGAAGGAAAGTAGGGAACTAAGGTTGCGGCGGACTGAAGGTGGATTGAGCTTCCTGACAGCAAGCAGCAAGAGCCTATTTGTAATGCATTAGCCAGCCATGCATCAAAAACTAAAATTGCTGGAAAAACTCAGCAGGCCTGACAGCATCTGTGGAGAGAAAAACAGAGTTAACATTTCGAGTCCGCATGAGATCGTCTCTCCATAGATGCTGTCAGATCTGCTGAGTTTTTCCAGCAATTCCTGTTTTTGTTTCAGATTTCCAGCATCTGCAGTATTTTGCTTTTAAGCCAGTCATGCATACTCATTAAACCACCTTTTCACAACAGTAAATGGTACCTTGGCAATTGACTGCAACAAACCAGGAACATCTACCTTGAGATTCAGATTTACAACTGGTTAGAAGTGACATGCAGAAGGCGAGGTGGTCTTCCTGGTGGGTTTGGACTGAGTAAGACCTGCTTTTCTTTGATAGCTTGGAACTTTGTTGGACCATGGGAGAGGGGGCATTGATGCATTGGGACCGGGTGGTGGCAGTTCAAGAGCATTAGGACATGGCTGACCGAGGAAGGAAGGATAGGACAGGGTGGACTTACGGTGACTCGTGATTGGACAGAGGGAGGAATCTGGACTACGCAAGGAAGGTTAATATCTACTGGCAGTTGGTGAAGTATGATTGTGGGAGATCTGAGGGAGAAAGTTGAGCAAATGGTAGCAGTAATTGCAGTTAAACAGTTGGTGAAAGATCCAAAGCTTCTGGCAGCAGCTGTAGTCACAAGGCATCCACTCACACAGCCAGACTGATGCTGCTGGCCTTCAGGAAATGAATCTAGTGCCCTTTAAATATGGCATCTGAATCTTCAACATCATGAGGTAATGACGGGGTCGTCGACTTCATGCCCACCTCCACCCCAAGATTGGTTGGGCACCTCAAACATGAATATCTAATTGGCTGGCTGCCATGTCACTGCATGTGGCCAGCCACCCTCCCTATGAGCGGGTGTCCCATGCACTTCCGGTTCTGCCGTTGGGACACATGGCACTTCAACAAGACTCCAGCCGTTAACTCAGTTTCTCTCCACAAATGCTGCCTGACCTGCTGAGTATTCCCAGCAGTTTTTGTTTTTCTTGACCCAAACATTGCCATTTTTGATCTGAGCACTCCAGTTAACAGCCTCCCTTAACCTCGCACTGGAGAATCTGTGTTCAGCAGCAGGACAGACCCGCCACTAGTGCTATTTAAAGGGATCATTCAGGTTAACTGCTGATTGATTTCTACCAGCTCAGCCTGAGTTTGTAGAAGTGCTTTGAGTTTTCTAGTGCTGTTCAAAGTTGGTGAAATTAACAAGGAGTGGAGACGCATTTGGTGAAGGCCTTGATTCTGACTTCAAGCATTCTGGTCAAACAACTTACTCACTATCATGGGTGCTGTAGTTTCTATCTCAGTTGGCCTGCAGCAGGAGAAGGAGATACTGAACAGTGAAGGACAGGCTGCTCATAGAGAGAGGAGGATGAGGGAGAATAGGCCTCTTAGAAAGAGGCCACAAGATCTACAGGGAGAATTTCTCTTACCTTAATCTCAGTGCAAACCAGTGTGTGTGATTACTCCATTTTAGGAAAAAGAGTTCACTGAAACCTACCGATTCTTGTAGGCAGAACTGCAAACTCAGAACAGGGCAAGGATGGCCATTAATTTTTTGCGTTGGGATCTTTTCAGGCTAGATCACTAACATCTCCCAGTTTACCATCTACTGCTGTATAAAGGAAGTGACTGCAACTTTTTATGCCCAATAGAGAGAATTGTCTCCGACCAGAGAGAAGCAACTGGAGCACACACTTGACTTCACGGGGATAGCAGGCATCCCAGTGGTGTGAGGCGGTACTGAATACACACAAGTGGCTTTGTGGGTGCCACAACTAAATCCAGAGAAGTAACACAACCGCAAATGGTTGGTGTGTGACTAGGCTCAGCACATTATGCAGCTGAATGCCCAGTACCCTGGTAAGAACCATGATGCCTTAATTCTGTGCCGCTCCACTGTACCAAAAGTGTTTGAAGTGCCACGTGAAACTAGAGGGTGGTTGTTTGGTGATGAGACCAATTTTCTGACAACCTGGCTCATGACTCCAATGTGTAACATAACCACATGTAGCCAGGACTCATACAATGAGAGCCATGCTGCCACACAAAATATCGAATGTAAGATTTGATGCTCAAGTTTCTACTGACTGGTTTGTTCTGGGAGAGCCCTGCACTACTCACCAGAGCACGTGTCATGATTCATCATGGTTTGCTACATCTAGTACAACCTCACCATGGGGCTACAGTCCTCGCCACCAATTATATGGCAAGCTGCTGAGGAGGAGGAGAAGGAGAAAGAGAAAAAAGAAAATTAGGAGAAAAAGAAAGGGGAGACTCAACCAACATATCCCCTTTCTAGCTGGACTGTCCATAATGATAAATCAGACTGTTAGCAGTGAACACAATTCCCCATTCTACAGCAGTCTCACACCTTTGTTTGCCTCTGTCAATGACCACAACTCTCAAGTCTGCGGCACAAAGACTCTTGGACAGTTTTCCCACTCCGCTGCCAATTGAGGCCCTTAAGTGGGCAATCATTAACTGTGTGATGGCCTATGTCTCAGCTTCCAGTGCAGCAGAAGCAGAAGGCATCCAATGAGCGAGACCTCAGACTGAGTTCGTACCACAGACTTAACTGGGGTGGAGGCAGGAAGGTGGCAAGAAGTTTACAGGGTCCCAACCAGTCACCCTTCTGCCTGATTAAATGCACCCCTGCCACCAAACTTGCCACAGGGGAGAACATTAAATTCCACCTGTGGAGTTGGCCATCACTTCCATCCTGGAACAAAAAGGGGTCCAAGCTCTTCGCAAAGCCCTGTAGCTTCTCTGTGTTCCTCGACAGTGACTGCAAGCTTTCTAATGCAGGCCTGCTAATGCACCAAGCATTTTATTGTGCATGCCCATCAGCCTTTTTCTGTAGCACACCATTGAATTCCACTCACTTCACTGTAGCAGAGCTTGTGTGTTGCAGAGCTTTTGCAAGTTGGTATCTGTGCGATCATTTTCTATCCCAGACTGCAGGCCTCGTGTGTTGGTGACTCACCACATGTAGATTCTGCCTCTATACTGCTTGCTAAATTATGCAAGGTCAAGCAATCTGGTCCCTAGGATTTGGCTGCCATGCCAAAAAAAGCCTAATGATCCCATAGGAATGGTCAAGGTCAGTGAATGCATCTTCAAAGGAGAATCCATCTCCTACCCACTATACTAGTAACCTCCCAATGCTTCTCAGCGCAGCACACCCATCATTCACCCATCAGCAGTCTCAGTCAAGACTCATACATAATAAGCACATGTTCCACACTCTTACCATAACTGCAAGCTTCACACCCACATCTCAAAGCTTCCACATACCTTCAGCTATTCAGCTATGACAAGCAAATCACCCAAACATATTGTGACACACTTAGTGAGTGGTATTTTATGCCCATCCTCACGGGATAGTGGCAGGTGGGGACCAAGCCAGCTTCCAGCCTACACCTTTATTAAATACATAGCAGGATGGCCTTCCCACCCATGCTTAAGGACATCCCACAGTTGCTGGTATTAAACAAAAGGCAGGCACAGCTGTCAACAAGCGGGGGGCATGGCAAGCAGACCTGTGCAGGTTGCTTGTAGTCTCCTGGTTGTGGGGATGAGGGTGGTCCTCATTCAGAGTCAGACATGCTTGGGAAGGGAGGGCCTGCTGAGAGCCATACCCTGCCTTTATTGCCAACTGTACCGCACCTCTCCCCCATGATGCCCACCTCATGAAACTACTCCCTCTATCGGTCACTCCCCGATCCTGAGCCTCCAGTCATTCCAGCAGCAGCCCCGGTCTCCCCGGTGACGCTGCTGAGCAAAAGTGCTGGTGGACTTTGATTGTCCAACAGCTCTCAGTGGGCAGGCCTGCCACAAGATCAGGACCCAGCACCTTCCACACCCCCCTGCCTGCTGCCCAGAGGGGAACAGACCTGGCTGTATCTCCTGAGTCCTCTTAGAGGAATTGGTGCTGCAAATTACTAGTAAGGTGCTGATGGAAGACTTTTCAGGACAACTGCAGGATAGTGGGGAAAAATGGGGCATTTTCAAGTTGGCAGGCCATAACTGGTGGAATGCTGCAAGGACATTACTGGGTCCTCAGCTGTTTACAATCTATATTAATGACTTAGACAAAGAGATGGAAATTAATGTATCTTAAACAAAAACAAAAATACCTGGACAAACTCAACAGGTCTGGCAGCATTTGTGGAGAGGAGCACAGTTAATGTTGCGCGTCCGCATGACTCTTCAACAGAACTAAGGAAAAATAGAAAAGGGTGAAATATAAGCTGGTTTAAGGGGGGTTGGGACAAGACGAGCTGGAGAGAGGGCCAGTGATAGGTGGAGATAACCAAAAGATGTCAAGTTAATGTATCTTAGTTTGCTAATGATACAAAGTTAGGTGGGAAGCTAATCAGTGAAGTGGTCACAGAGAGACTGCAAAGAGATATACACAGATTAAGTGAAAGGAGAACAAGATGGCAGATGGAATAAAATTTAGGGAAGTGTGAGGTTATTTACTTTGGTCATAAGAATAGAAAAACATCTTTTTTTAAAAAAGGAGTGAAACTTATAAATGTTGATGTTCAGAGGGACTTGGGTGTACACAAACAAGGAACACAAAGTTAGCATGCAGGTACAGCAAGCAATTAGGTCGGCAAATGGCATGTTGGCCTTTATTGTAAGGGAATCAGAGTAAGTAAGCCCTTGCTTAACATTGTAATTCTGTTCTTGAAAAATGCAACTTTAAATGAAAGAGTTAAACAAATCATTTTTTCCCATTACAACCAATGTAAAAGCTGTAGTTAGGTTTTGTAGGACCTTTCACATCATAAAAAACAAAACACTTTACCCTGTAAGCTGAAAATCTGTATATTCTTAAAATTCCTATATTTGTAAATGAAATAACTTAAACTGAAATAAATTTTAAAAATTAAAGAAATATGCTAACTCTTTCTACTCACCTCCCACTTGCAGCGTCTCTCACTCACCAATCTTCCTACTCCTCAATGTTCCTTTTCCCTGACTCTCCAGCTCGCCATCCCTCCTGCTTCCTGACCCTCCTACTCATTCCTCTCTTGCTTGCTGTTTCCCTCTCCCGAACCCATACTGGGTGGGAGAGCTTGGGAAAGGGGCAGCAAGAGGGAGGAAGTGAGCGGGGAAGCAAGAGGAGCTGTGAGTGGGAGGGTTGGGAAGGGAAGCAATGAGCAGGAGGAATGGGAGGAGGGGGAAGCAGGAGAGAGGCAGCAAGTAGGGGAACCGGCAAACAGGAGAACCGGCAAGCAGAAGGGTCCATCTTCTCAACATTTCCAGGTTATTCTGCCCAAAAGTGGAAGCAAACTCTGTTTAAACAGTTCATTAAATTGCTGAGCAAAGGAAGAGTATAGTAAAGGGTTAACATCAAAAGCACCTGATGTTGATGGAACTATGATACAATGTCACATGATTAAGAAACAGCGATCTGGAGGGAAGGAGAAGTCCAACCTTGTCCAGAGTTACTGAGATGTTCATAGAGCTGTAAATAAATAATAATGTTTTTTATAAACTACAGACTTGACTAGCTTTCTTAGGGAAGTAGACAAACCCTAAAGAGCCCCATCTAGATCCAGAACAAAAGACAAAACAGGGTGGTAGGGGACAGCGAGTTAAAGACCCAGAAGAAACTCTAAGGGAAGGCTACATACCTGACAGACCTACATCTCTTTGGAAGAAGGATAAAAAGAAAATTGATTGACGACTCACCTCAAAACTCAAGAGGCCAGAATTTTCCTGTCGGTGATTTGTGGGCTAGGCCCGCTCACTGAAGGGAAAATGACGCGGGATGATGTTGGGAGGAACCCCTGACGTCAGCCCGGTCCCTTTAAATTTTTAGGAAGGCGGGTGGACAGCTAAACCAGCTGTCCACCCGCCGACCTGTCAATGGCCAATTAAGGCCATTGACAGGCTAATTAAGATCATTAAAGACCTGCCCATCCAACCTTAAGGCTGGCAGGCAGGCCAGGAGCCCCAGCGGGCTCCTGATGATACATGAAACCTCATCCACTGGCCGGATGAGGTTTCATGTCCGTTTTTAAAAAGTTTAATAATGTTTATGTCGTTTTTATTAACATGTCCCATCTTGTGTTACATTGTCACATGAGTGGGACATGTTAATAATGTTTTTATTTTTCTATTTTTTAACTTTTGTGCAGTCACTAATATCCCTGAGACAGCACTTAGTCTCAAGGAGCAGTGCGCTCTTTCACGCACACACACGAAAGAGCGCACTTTGACAGCTGGGGATTCCACCACCACCCCCCCCCCCCCCCACACAGTGAGCGCAATAGCACTTCCTGTCGGGAAGTACGCTGGGCGGGCCTTAATTGGCCCGCCCACTCAAAATGGCGGCAGGCCCTGTTTCGGCGGTGGGGGTTGGCTGTCCGCCCGCCGCCGAGCCAGTTGGGCCCACAGGCCCACCAAGGGCAAAATTCTGCCCAGAGTATCACAGGTGTGACAGATGTAAGATGAGACACAGACCCGGAGTCTGGACAGCAGTGAAAAGTGACTAGGATCAACATGCCATACCACTTAAGTAGCAACAGATCCATAGCTTGGGACAAGCATTGAGTCTACACTGCCATTCCCAGAACCTTTCCAAAGCGATAAAAAATCACAACAGGCTCAGCATTGGGACAACTGGGGAAAGAGGCTTCCAGGTATAGAACAGCTCTAGGTTTGCACAAAAAGAACAAAAGGATTAGGTCAGTACTTTATTCTATGCAGCTAGATCTATTGCCAATAATGTAATAGCCAGACAAGGAGTCAATGAGATTTCAAACTTTTACAATGAAGTCCTTCAGGCATTCGATTCGTGTTTCAGCATTTGAAAAATTTGGTCATTAAACAATCAAAATTTAATAAGTGACAACAAAAACTGGCTGAATGCATGGATTCATTTAACAATGATTTATACAGGCTAGCTGAAATTTGCGACTACACAATACTGAGAGGTGAATTAATTCATGATTGCGTAGTAGTTGGGGTCCTAGATGAAGCTCTATCAAATCTCTAGCAAAGAGACGATCTAAATCTCACTAAGGCAGTACAAATTGTGTGACAGACCAAACCCAAAACAAAATAGAGCAGTTGTTCTTGGGGAAAATGATATCCCATGGAAGCAAATAAGTGAGGTTGTTCAATATGTCAGATAGAAGTGGGAAAGTGCATTAAAACAGAAGCCTGTGAAATTGGGAAAAGAGTGCTAACCACCATATTGCAATACTCTCAGTGTGGCAGGAAAAACCTACACAAGTGGAATGAATTCCCAGCAGGGGAGCAGAGTGCCACAGCTGTGGAACATAGAAACAGGAGTAGCCAACCAGGGAGCAGGCTATACTGGGCCTGGTATTGTGCAATGAGATAGGATTAATTGATGACCTCATAGTGAAGCCATCCCTAGGCAGCAGTGATCATAATACGCTTAAATTTTGCATTCACTTTGAGGGAGAGAAGAATGGATCTAAGACTAGTATTTTAAACTTAAATAAGGGAAATCATGAGGGCATGAAAGCAGAGTTAGCAAAAGTGAACTGGCAATTTAAATTAAGGAATAGGTCAATAGAGATGCAGTGGCGGACATTTCGGGGATATTTTAGAATATACAGAATAGATACATTCCAACAAGAAAGAAAAATTCTAAGCAGAGGACCCACCATTCGTGCTTAATTTAAAAAGTTAAAGATAGTATCAAACTATTCATTGTGCAAAGATGAGTGGCAAGTCAAAAGATTGGATAGAATATAAAAAACAGCAAAGAATGACTAAAAGATTAATAAGGAGAGAAGAAGATAGAGAATGGGAGAAAGCTAACTAAAATATAAAGACAGATATTAAGAGTTTCTATATATAAGTAAAAATGAAAGAAAAGACTTAGCAATGTGAGCATTGGTCCTATAGAAAGTGAGTCTGGGGCATTAATAATGGAAAGTAAGGAGATTGCAGATGTATTGAACAGGTATTTTGCATCAGTCTTCACTATAGAGGATACAAGTAATATTTCAGAAATAGCTGTAAACCATGAATTGGAAAGGAGGGAGGAACTCAAGAAAATTACAATTACCAGAGAAGTGGCACTTAGAAAATTGTTGGAACTGTGGATTGACAAAATGCAGGTCCTGATGGACTTCATTCTAGGGTTTTAAAAGAAGAGGCTAGTGAAATAGCTGATGCATTGGTTTTAATTTTCCAAAATTCCCTAGATTTGGGGAAGGTTCCAATAGATTGGAAAATAGCTAATGTAACTCCTTCATTCAAAAAGGGAGGGAGACAGAAAGCAGGAAACTATAGGCCAGTTAGCTTAACATCTGTCATAGGAAAATATTAGAGCCTATTATTAAAGATGTTATAACTGGACACCGATAAATTCAAGGTAATCAGGCAGAGTCAGCATGGTTTTGTGAAAGGGAAATTATGTTTAACCAATTTATTGGAGCTCTTGCTGTGGATAAAGGGGAACTGATGGATGTACTATTCTTAGATTTCCAGAAGGCAGTTGATAACTTACCACATCTAAAGTTATTGCGGAAAATAAAAGCTCATGGTATAGGGAGTAATATATTAGCATGCATAGAAGGTAGGTTAGCTAACAGGGAGTCAACATAAATGGGTCTTTTTCTGTTTGGCAAGATGTAACAAGTGGTGTTCACAACAATCAGTTCTGGGACCTCAACTCTTTACAATTTATATAAATAATGTGGACCAAGGGATTGATGGTTTGGTCACTAAATTTGCTGATGGGTAGGAAACCAAGTTGTGAAGAGGACATAAGGAGGCTGAAAATAATACAGCTAGATTAGGTAAGTCAACAAAGATCTGGCAAATAGAACAAAGAACAAAGAAAAGTACAGCAGAGGAACAGGCCCTTCGGCCCTCCAAGCCTGCGCCGATCATATTGCCTGTCAAACTAAAACATTTTGCACTTCCGGGGTCCGTATCCCTCTATTCCTGTCCTATTCATGTATTTGTCAAGCTGCCTCTTAAAAACCACTATCGTATCTGCTTCCACCAACTCCTCTGGCAGCGAATTCCAGGCACTAATGGAGTTTGGTGTGGGAAAAATGATGTTGTCCATTTTGCCTGGATGAATGAAATAGAAGCATATTATATAAATTGTGAGAGATTGCAAAGCTCAGATGTACAGGGATCTGAGTGTCCTAGTACATGGATCACAAAAAGTTGAGGTGCAGGTGCAGAAAGTAATTAGCAAAGCTGATAGAATGTTATAATTTATTGCAAGGGGAATTGAATACAAGAGTAGGGAAGTTAAGCTTCAGTTATACAGGGCATTGGTGAGGCCACATCTGGAGTATTGCGTGCAGTATTTGTTTCCTTATTTAAGGAAGGGTGTAAATGCATTGGAAGCCGTTCAGAGAAGCTTTATTAGATTCATATCTGGAATGGGTGGGTTGGCTTATCAGGAAAGGTTAGACAGCCTAGGCTAGTATCCACTGGAGCTTGGAAGACTAAGAGGTGACTTGATTGAGGCAGCTAAGATCCTGAGTATTTGACAGGGTGAATGCGGAAAGGATGTTTCCTCTTGTGGAAGTATCTAGAACTCAGAGTCACTGTTTCAAAATAAGGGTTCACCCATTTAGGACAGAGGTGAGGATTTTTTTTCTTTCAGAGGGCTAAGAGACTTTGGAATTCTCTTCCTCCAAATGTAGTTTTGGCATTGAAAATCTTTAAGGCAGAACTAGATAGATTCTTGATAAGCAAGGGAGTGAAAGATTATCAGGTAGGCAAGAATGTGAAGTTGAGGTTAAAATTAGATCAGCCATGATCTTATTGAAAGGCAGAGCAGAGCAGCCTTGAGGGGCCGAGTGGCCTACCCCTGCTCCTGATTTGTATGTTCGCACCTATGTTCATATATATTCCCTTATGTAATTTGTATTTAGAAATCTGTCCATCTCTGCTTTAAACATACTCAATGACTGAGCTTCCATAGCCTCTGGGATGGAGAATTCCAAAGATTCACAACCCTCTGAGTTTCAGACAGAGCCGTCCATTATTCTGCCATTAGCACTTACTCTGGACCAAATGCTTCTTTTTCTTTACTGCAACCATTACTCCTCTTTTTGCTCCATGACATATTTGTTATTTAATCTGTCCTACCCTCCAACCTGTAGGGGGTGGTGGTGTGTGTCAGCTTCACCTCTGACTTTCGAGCGGTCCGAATCGCTCCCATTCCCTGGGTTCTAGACCTTGGACTTATTTGGGGGTTGTGACAAAGTGCAGCAGAGAACTGGTTTTGGTGCAAGAAAAAAAAACTGGGTTTATTGAAGACACAAATGAACTTATAACATTAGGATTACACTGAGATTATACAGACCTACAAAGTACACTTAGTTAAGAATGAAAAACACAGGGCATAACGAGGGAAAATCACACTACTAATCCCCTTACCCTTGTCCCACCCCCAAAACCTAACTAAATTGAGCTAGGAAAGGTCAGGGATCGTGCTCACCAACCAAGGTTCCTTGACAGTTCGAAATCTAGCCAGGTAAGCCGGTTGCAGTTTTGGGGTACACTCTTTGTGTCCTCTGGGGCCTGCCATCCTCACATGGTCCTGGTCTGTGAAATCTGCAAAAGTTCTTCAGTTGGATGGAGGGCGCGGTTGTGGGTGGTCTATCTTCGTGGAGGGCTATGGTTGCGACCTTGTTGTCTTTGGTTGAGCCCACCACCCCGTGCCCCTCACCGTGATGTTGCCTGCGGGCCTGCAAACCTCCAGATCTCCTTGCTCCGTTTGGCTCAGCTCCCTGCTTAAACTCTGCTTCAATCGCTCCTGTGTTGGCTTTACCTTTGTAACTGGTGGCTTAGTTATACTATTTTTTTCTAACTTCTTATCTCAATCCAAATCAAGGTTAGTTCTTTGACTGATTTGGGCTTCTTCAGGTGATTGTTGTCTCATTGTTTTTAATGGGCTCGCATGATTATCGTTGTCTTCCTGCTCCCGCAACTAGTCTTGAACTGAAAGCCATTGTATATGTGGAGAACTGATGGGTTCACATAATTGCATTGATTGCTGCCTTCCTGCCCTAGTAATTAGTAGTGAGTATTTATGCAAGATTTTGATGGGCTTTAGTTTCGTGTAAGATGAAGTCTTTCTCTGGGTTGATTGTTTTAAAGGGAAGAATGCGTATTCTGTCTCCTCTCGTTGTCTGGTTGCAGGGAATAATCCACACTGCACTCAACAAGCCCAGGCATTTCCAGTCCCAGGCCTTCATGGGCTGCAGGGTTCTACACTTAACTCAGCAGTTGGGTCCTCTACCATAAAAGTCCAAAAGTCATAACCTTGTTGATGATATGAAAAATGTGGGAATTTTGAGAACCCTTCAGCCTATCCCAGACCTTCCCTTTCGTTCGATAGCACCCCCGCCCCCAACATTCAACAACACAAAACCCAACACATTGCTATCTTCCTTCAGTTCCAAAGAAAAGTCACATCGGATTTGAAACGTTTAACTTTTCTTTTTCTCCACAGATGGTTCCAGACCTACTGAGTTTTTCCAGCAGTTCCTGTTTTTATCCAAGAACAATATCACTGTATAATAGAAAATTACACCCTGAAATATAATGGATTGGAACTGGATATGGCAAAAATTCATTCCAAAAGTTCTGATGCTTTAAAAAAAACACAAAGCTAAATTTAAAGTTCATAGATTGTCTCCCAATTAATTACTGTATTTAATTATTTTACACTAATTTAGCAGCCAAAGAAAAGCCTCACTTCTGCTGTTGTGAAGGCGCTGATTTCTTGAGTGTCCTATTGGTGATGACATCAGCAAAAATTTCTACTGCTACAAGTGGAACAAGCAGACCAGAAAATGAATTACAAACTGTTAGCATAACTAAGTATTAAAACTTTACTTTTGCTTATTTTGACACCATTCCCCTTTGGAGGAGATTGTGAAGTTGGGGAAAGATTGGCAGGCTGATTAAAAGCCCGAATGCTTCTTCCATCGCTGTTACCATCTTTATGGGATAGTTAATCCCTTACAGCAGGAGGGTTCTATGGATTCCCAGAAGTCATATTCATGACACCATCAACCAGTAGCCACACCTATCCTACTGAACGTCAGTGCAGAATTTAGAGATTTGGTTTCCAACACTCGGACAGTCTGGAGTGGGTTTTAAACCCAACGCCTGGCTCCAACCTGAGAATGTTACCAGCAAAGGGAGAGAAAGGGAGTTTGGGTTGCTTCTGATTTCACCCTCAATGGCTTAGTTCTAATTTTAATAGTATGCACAATCCATTCCCCCAAATTCTGGATTTCGTCTGCCAGATGAAATAGTTTCTTCCTTTCCATTGTATCAATCCTCTGATAATTTTAATATCTTTTTTAGATCACCCTCTTTGTCTTCTGTGCCCAAGATAACACAAAACCTAAGTTTATGCAACCTGTCCTAAGAATTTTAGCTATCTAGGACTGCTTAATTGGCATCCCATCCACCACCTTCAACATTTATTCCTCCATCGCCAATGCACAGTGGTGACAGTATGTACTATATACAATGATACACTGCATCAAATTGCCAAGGCTCCTTCAACAGCATCTTACAAACCCACGACATCTACCATCTAGAAGGACAAGGGCAGCAAACGCATGGGAACACCACCACCTGCAAATTGCCCTCCAAGTCACACACCATCCTGACTTGGAGCTATATCACCATTCCTTCTCTGTGCCTGGGTTAAAAATCTGGGATTCCCTTCCTAACAGCACTGAGTGTGTACCTACACCAGATGAACTGCAGAAGTTAAAGAAGGCAGCTCACCACCAACTTCTCAAGGGAAATTAGGGATGGGCAATGAATGCTGGTCTTGCCTGTGAAGCTCACTTCCCATAACATATAAAAAACAAATTCCTCAGCACCAGATCAAGTTTTTCCTCCTTCCTGGTTGGACCAAGAATATACTGGTCAAGGATGTCTCCTGAAAACATTTCAGAAATTCCTCCCCTTCCTTTCTCTTTATTCTAATTACCTATATATCGATTGGGATAATGTTAGAGTTCCACAATATCACTCTCTTTCTTGCACATCTCTGATTTCCCTGCAGACTTGCACTCCATCTCTCTCTCACTATTTGGAGGCCTAAATAATACCTTCAATAGCATGAGCATATGTCTTTTGTTTTTCAACACCACAATGTCTTCCTTAATATGAACACTTTGCATCTGTGAATATTAAGCATCCAGACCTCTCATTTTTTAAAACTACATTTCCATTATTGCCTCTACATCGTAGCCTCACATGATTATTTGTTCTAGTAGCATGCCAACCTTATTCACCATACGTTATGTGTTTACATATATGCATTTTGTATTACTTGTAGTGCTCCACAGTGTGAACCTACCTAGTACGATGCTGTAAGGTACTATTACCTTCTCAATACAGAACCATAAAGTTCCTTCATGCCCCAATATTGGTGCCAGCTCCCCATGAAATAGAACCCCTCTTTCCCACACCACTCCTTCAGCCACATTTTTATTTACTCTTTCACAGGACGTGGGCATTGCTGGCTTGGCCAGCATTTGTTTCTCATCCCTAATTGCTCGCAAGAAGGTGGTGGTGAGCTGCCTTCCTGAACTGCTGTGGCCCATGTGGTGTAGGTTCATCCACAGTGCTGTTAGGGAGGGAGTTCCAGGATTTTGATCCTGTGACAGTGAAGGAACGGGGATTTAGTTCCAAGTCAGAATGGTTAGTGGCTTGGAGGAAAACTTGCAGGTAGTGGTGATGTCCCTATACATTTGCTGCCCTTGTCCTTTTAGGTGGTAGAGGTCAGGGGTTTGGAAGGTGCTGTTGAAGGGGGCTTGACGAGTTTCGGCAGTGCATCTTATAGTTGGTACACACAATGCATCCTTGGTGGACGGAGTGAAAATTTGTGGATGGGGTGCCAATCAAGTGGACTGCTTTGTCCTGGATAATGTTGAGCTTCTTGAGTGTTGTTGGAGCTGCACTCATTCAGGCAAATGGAGAGAATTCCATCACATTCCTGACATGGGCCTTATATATGGTGGACAGATTTTGGGGAGTCATGAGTTAAGCTATTCACGGCAGAATTCCCAGCCTCTGAACTGTTCTTGTAGCCACAGTATTTATTAAATATTACAGGGGCTTTAATAACTCTTGCAAGTTTGAGTTCATATTCTCATTTGGCATCTCTTAATAGCTCAGCAGTCTACTGGATTTTCATTTTATCTTGCTTTTGGACTGTAAGTCTTACCTTCGACTACCTCTTACCTAGTTCTTTACTTAACAGCACAAAAGGAAATTTTTGCCTTTTAGGGTTATATACTGGTTTGGTACTGTACAAAATCTTCCTTGAAGATTTCCTGTTTGTTTGTAGCTTTATCCATTAACAGTTCAGGCCAGTTTACTGTTGTCAATTTATTCCCCATCTCTTTTAAGTTTGGAAAGTTAGGACATTATAAAATTGTCTGCCAATCTAAAACACAGATAGCCTGCAAAAAGAAAGGAAAATAACAAGGCCAGACCAGATACAAGATGTGAAAGAACCACAGAACCACTTTTTTGGGGAAGTGAATGAAATAGAAAATAATTACTGGAATATTAAACTAGGAGTGAATAGATACCACTCAAAGCTTAAAATTAGATAGAGGGGCAGGTCTTTCAGTCTAATCTGACAAAATAAAGTGACTTAAGCACATTACACTAAAGCCATCATCCATTTAGTTATAAGGTCCAGGTGGGGCTACACTGAAAGTCATAGGACAACACTTGGCAAGATTAAAGTACAAGGACAGAGAAATTGTTGAATCTCTGTATGCCATACAGAACCAAGAGTCATCATTGTTGACCATTACAGTTGAGGCTGATATATAAAGTTGATGAAGTTGCTGATGATCAATACAATAACACATTCAGAAATGAATTTCCAACATTATTTACAGGCTTAGGAAAGCTGAAGACCGAATATCATGTAACTCTAGGAGCCGATGCTAAATCAATCTGCCTCTTCACAAAGAGGAAGGTCCCTCACCTACACTTGGAGAAAGTGGACTGAAACTGAGCGCATTACAGCAGGGCGTTATATCTTCAGAAACCATACTGACAAAGTGATGTTCTGGAATGGTCACAGTACCAAAGCCTATTGGCTCAATTAGACTCTGCATGGACTAGACAACTAAACAAATCAGTGGAACATGAGATTCACTTGATGGCATCAATGGATGAGAGTTTTGTCAAACTAATGAAAAGTACACTATTCACCAAATTAGATGCAGACAGTGGCTTTTGGCAGTTGCCTTTGGACAAAGAATCCAGACTGCTGACCATTTTTATAACACCATTTGGTCATTATTGCTTTAATAGATTACCATTCAGAATTGCTTCTGCACCAGAGATATTCCAGAGATCAATGTCTCAGACTCAAGAAGGCATGGAAGGAGTAATATACTCGTACACGGTTCCTTAGAACCATAGAGTGAAAGCAGCCCTCAAAGTTCTACAGGATTCAGATTTGACATTGAATGAGAAATGTGAATTTGTAAAACTTATGATTAAGTTCCTAGAGCACATTATGCAGGCTTCAGGAATAACAGCCAACCCACAGAAAACGAAGGTGATTAGAAAGTTCCCACAACCCAGGAACATTACAGAGTTGCAAAGATTCCTTGGGATGGTCAACCAAGTAGGCAAGTTCCAACCAAATTTGGTAGAAATCAAAGAGCTGTTGAGACAGCTGTTGAGACAAGGTGGTGGAATTTGGACCACCAGAATGCTTTTGAGCAGATTGAAAACCTCCTAATTTCACCTGAAATTCTCATGCACTACAATCCAGAACTGCCTACCATAGTAGCAGCAGATGCATTATCTACAGGTCTGGGTGAAGTTTTGTTCCAAATACAAAAAGATGGTAAAAGATGACCAGTTTATTACACGTCAAGATCACTCTCTGACACAGAGAAAAGCTATGCAACAATTGAGAAGGAAACATGGGCATGTGAGAAGTTCTCAGATTATGTGATGGTATTATGGTTTAAAATTGAAACCAACACTAACCTTTGGTCTTCTTAACTTAAAGAAGATTGCAAAGATGCCACCACAATTCAGAGTTCCTGACTGAGACAGATGAGGTATGATTCAGTGACTGAGTACATTCAAGGGAAGTATCAGATGTCAGCAGCTGCACCATCAAGATTACCAGTGGAAGGAACCAAATTGGAAGATTTGAATTTCATTGAGGAAGTTGAACCAAGTGCTTCACACATTACCAAACACTTACCGTCTACTGAAAAGAGGCTACAGGAGATTTAACAAGTACAAGAGCAGGATGACAAATGTATTCAGATAAAGGAATACTGACTGAATGAATGGCCAGATAATACTCCAGTACTTCAAACAAAGAAAGCATCTCACAATCACTGATGATCACTTAGTTTTTAATGACAGACTAGTCATCCCGAGAACACTTTGGCTGGAGATTCTCCATAATATTCATCACGGTCACTTGGGGATAGCATAATGTCGAGCAAGAGCCCAACAGTCAGCCTAGTGAGAAAAACCTTTTTCACACAGTGAGCAGTTAGGGTTTAGAATGCACTGCCTGGAAGTGTGGTGGAGGAAGGTTCAATTGAGGCATTCAAGAGGGCATTGGATGATTGTTTAAATAGAAACAATGTACAGGGTTACAGAGAAAAGGCAGAAGATTGGCACTAAGTTAAAATGCTCAGAGAGCCAGTGAAGACACAATGGGCCAAATGGCCTTCTTCTACACTGTACCAATTCTGTGATTCTATGTGATTCTGTGGTGGCCAGGCACAACACATTCTATAGAAGAACTAACCTCAAATTGCCTTGCATGTGCAGTGAATAGTCAGGCTCCACCTTTCCACTGAGGCCATCAGAGCACCTGGGAATGGATTTATTTGAATTTAAAGGCAAGATATCTATTATCGGCATTGATTACTACTCCAGCTGGATTGGAGTGAACAGATTGCACAGCAGCCCAGCGGAAACAGTCATTCAAATGCTGAAGAGAATATTTGTGATACAGGGCATCCTGGACATTGTAGTGTCCACAGTTTTCTAACAAATTATTCCATAACTTTGGGAAGGAATATGGGTTTACCCATGTGACTAGCTCAACTTGCTATCCTCAAGTGAATGGAAAATCTGAAAGAGGTGTTCAAACCATCAAAGAATGAATGAAAAAGAATGACGATCTTAACCTAGCCCATCTTAGTTACGGAAACCTCACTGCTTACAAAACATGTTCTCGTCGACAGAGTTGTTAATGGGAAGACAACTAAGAACACAATTTCCAGCCCTGCAACAAAAAAAACCTAATATTACCTCAGATAATCATGAGAGAATTAAAAGTGTAAGGAAAAACAGAGACAACAACAGAGACTCAGGTTTGTAATTTCATCCTCAGGCACAGAGCACAAAGCTTAACAATTCTACAGCCCAGGGAGAGAGTGTGGATTTGAGACCAATAGCAAGAAGGCATTATAGGAAGAGCTCCACAACCAAGTTCTTACGGGATTGAAATGGACCAGGGAAATAAGGAGAAATCACAGCATCTTGATATCCTTGGAAAGAAGACTAATAGAAACTTGGGCTTCCTCTTAAGAGCCGGATAGAGATCAGGAGTAAGAAACAAGACAGATCTCTACAGCCACACAGGAGAAAGACACTCATATTGAACAAAGAGAGAGTGCAGAATGTCCTCAACCCCAGAAAGAGATCAGAACAAGATCAGGCAGATTGGTCTAGAGACCTTAGAGACTAGACCCTGTGAAGTCTGAGACCTTGGGGGGGAGATATAGGAGGATATATGTAATTGGGAAAAAGACTTGGGAGGGTTGGGGGGGGGTGGTGGGGGCTATGTAGAGTAAAGGATTACTATCAGAAGCATCTGATGCTGATGTAATTATGATACACTGTCACACCATTAAGTAACAGAAATCTGGAGGAAAGGAAATGTCCAACCTCCTTTAGGTTGCAAGACATTCTTAAGGGGGAGGGTGAACAGTCAGGCCTCATGGTTCACATTGGTACCAACAACATACGTAGAAAGAGGGATGAGGTCCTGAAAGCAGGGAGCAAGGTGAGACATTAAAAAGCAAGACCTCAGAGGTAGCAATCTCCAAATTCCTCCCTGTGCCACGTGCTAATGAGCATAGAAATAGGAGTTAGGTTACAGCTGGTGAATGGGTGGCTGGAGAGATGGTGTAGAAAGGAGGGATTCAGATTCCTGGGGCACTGGCACCTGTACAAGCCAGACAGTTTGCACCTCAATGGGGCTGGGACCAATATCATTGCTGGAATGTTTGCTAGTGCTGTTGAAGAGGGTTTAAACTAATTTATCAGGGCGATGGGAGCCTGAGGGTAGCCTCAGATGGGGCAAAATCAGAAATGGTAATGGAAGGCAGAAGATCAGTGAGTGAGTCTGGAAGACAAAGGAAACACAAGAGAGAAAATAGAAAAGAGAGCTTGGCAGCGCTCAAGGGTATATACTTCAATGTAAGGAGTACAGCTAATAAAGCAGACGAGCTGAGGGCACAGATAGAACTGCGGCAGTGATTTAGCTAATCTAGAAACATGGCTTAAAGAGGGACAGGAATGGCAACTCGACATTCCTGGTCACAGGGTTTTCAGATGAGATAGAGAGGGAGATAAAGAGGGAGGGAGTGGCAATTTTGGTTAGAGAAGTAAATACAGCTGTGAGGAGAGACGATTGAGGATCATCAGGAGGCCATATGGATTGAACTTAGGAACAAAAAAGTGTTCTACAGACCCCCAAACAGTCAGAGAGAGAGATATAAGAGCAAATATGTAGGCAAATCTCTGATTTGCAAAAACAAAGAAGGGCAGTAATACTACCCTAGTATTAACTAGCATAGTTTTAGTGTGAAAACAGAATTATTGGAATCAATTCTGAGGGACAGAATTCTTAAGGTGCATTCAGGAGCACTTCTTTGGCCAGTATGTAGCAAGTCCAACAAGAGAAGGTGTGATTCTGGAGTTAGTTTTAGGAATGAAGCTGGGCAAGTGAAAGGAGTGGCAGTGGAAGAGTATTTTGGTGGTAATGATCATTATTCAGTTAGTTTTAACACAATTATGGAAAAGGACAAAGATAATACAAGAGTTAAATTTCCAAACTGTGCTAAGGCCAATTTTACTAAGCTGAGGAGTGATTTAACAAAAGTGAACTGGAAACAGCTAGTTGAAGATCAATCAGTGTAGGAGCAGTGGGAGGCATTCAAAGGGGAAATTCAAGGGGTTCAGAGTAAACATGTTCCCACAAAGAAAAAGGGTGGGGAGCCAAATCTAGAGCCCCTGGATGTCAAGGAGCTTACAGGGTAAGATAAGGCAGAAAAGGAAAGCTTATGTCCGACACTGAGAACTCAAAACTACAGAAAGCCCAAGAGGAGTATAGAAAGGGGAGGGGTGAAATCAAAAAGGAAATTAGGAAAGCAAAGAGAGGAGAACCCAAAGATGTTTTATCAGTTTATTAAGAGTAAGAGGATAACCAAGGAAAGAGTAGGGTCATAAAAGACCAAAAAGGTAACCCACATATGGTGGTGGAGGCTGTGGGCATGGTTTTTAATGAATACTTTGCACCTGTCTTCACAAAAGAGGGGGACAATGCAGACATTCTAGTTAAGAGGGAGGAGCAGTATGAATTATTGGCTGTGATAAATATAGGGTGAGAGGAAGTATTAAGGGGAATAGCATCCTTGAAAGTGGATAAGTCACCAGAGCCTGATGAAATGTATCCCAGACTGTTAAAAGAAACCAGGAAGGAAATTGCAGAGGGCTGACCATCTTTTTCTAATCCTCACTGGATACAGGTGGGGTGCCAAGGGATTGAAGATCTACTAATGCTGTACTTTTGTTTAAAAAGGGAGCGAGGGATAGACCAAATAATCGCAGGCTAGTCACTCTGATCTCAATAGTGGGCAAATTATTAGAATCAATTCTGAGGGACAGTAGAAGTTGTCACTTAGAAATACATTGATTAATCAAGGGCAGTCAGCATGGATTAAGGGAAGGCCATGTCTGACTAATTTGATTGAATTTTTTGAGGAAGTAACAAGGAGCAGAATTTTCAGGGTGACGTGTGGGGGGCGGGCCCCGCATGTCAGCCCTTAAAATGGTGCGTGGTGATGTCACTGCGAGCCATCACGATATTTAGCTGGGTGGGCGTGCAATGAAGTGTGACACGCATCCGCCATTAATTAAAGGGCTTGTTAAGGCCCTTAACTCAGCAATCAATGCCGACTTTGAGGCACCCGTGCGATCTTCGGCTTGGCACACGGGTGCAACGGGCTGGCGGGTGAGTGACATTTTAACAAACTCATCCACGGGCGGGATAAGTGGGCTCAGTGGGGTTGTCAATGTGTCCTGTGAAGTATTTATAGCAGAAAGCATTTTAAACTTGCCTGTGTGATCTGGAGCAGTTCAGAATGAATTCAAGCAGCTTTCTCTATACTTTGAAGCTTCAGCTCAGCACTCTGCAGCCAGGAATCTTTAACGGGCCTACAGCTTTCCAGAGGCATCCAATTAGCCTGGGTATGGGTTCTGACATCTCCACTGGAGGCAGCTCCTTTGAGGAGAAAGGGAGGGCTAGAATAAGGAGGAGGCCAGGACTGGACAATCAGCCTCCAGGGGAGCCACCTTTGGGAGGACTGGTGCAGGCACAAGGGGCGCAGGGCCAAGAAGTTGTCCAAGGTGGAAGGGGCCGCAGAAGACGCAACTATCCTGCTGCCAGGATATACAGGCAGAGAAGCAGCTACCTCAATATGACTGAGATGCAGTGCCAAAGGAGGCTCCGGCAGTCAAGGGAGACAGTACACTACATCTGTCAGATGATTGGCCCTGAGTTCTCCCTTAACTGTGTAGATGGACACCCCATGCCAGCAGCTCTGAAGCACATAGTTGCCCTCAACCTCTAAGCGTCTGGCTCTTTCTAGGGCTCGGTGGGTGATCTTTGCGGTGTCTCCCAATCAGCTGTCCACACTTGTGTCAAGCAGGTCACAGACGCTCTGTTCAGCCAGGTATCCACCTTCATCCACTTCCGCTGCGACCAGGCAAGCCAGGCACAGTGAGTCAGAGGCTTCGCAGCCATTGCTGGCTTCCCCCATGTCCAGGGTGCAATAGACTGCACACATGTGGCCAATAAGGCGCTAGCAGTGAGCCCGGTGCCTTTGTCAACAGGAAGGACTTCCACTCCACGAATGTGCAGATAGTGTGTGATCACAGGATGCTGATTCTACAAGTCTGTGCAAGGGATCCAGGCAGCTCCCACGACGCCTACATCCTCAGACACTCCCAGTGCTGGGGCTCTTCAGAGCTCCAGCCTGGCTGGATGGATGGCTGCTGGGTGACAAGGGCTATCCCCTCAGAAGTTGGCTCATGACGCCTCTTCACCATCCAAGAACAGAAGCTGAGCAGCAGTACAATAGGAGCCACGCCTCCACAAGGGCTGTGGTGTAGAGAGCCATCGGTCTTCTCAAGATGTGCTTCCGATGCCTGGACCACTCAGGGGGCGCACTCTAGTACCCCCCAGGTCACGTCTTTGTGATAATGGTAGCATGCTGCACTCTGCACAATCTTGCACTGAAAAGGGGGGAACGCAGTAGACGATGAAGACCTTGACGCAGTGGATGAGGCTGCACACAATGACTCCAACAGTGGTTCAGAGGATGAGGAAGCACAGGGCAATGATGAGGGGCTGCACGCCGACCCGTAACTACCCCAAGGAGGCAGGGACATCCAGGAGACTTTAATCCAATGAACCTTCAGCTAGCTCCACACAAATGGATCTGCAGGACAAGCATTGCCTGGCGCATCCATATGTGGCACTTAGGTGCTACATCTTCCACTTTATTAGCTGCAGCTAAGGGCTTAGTTCATAAAACTCAATGTCCACTCAAACACTCATGATATGTCTGTGAAACTTACAAATTCAACAGAAAGGAGACACCCTCAGCCACGGTAACACGTGGATTTTATTTTCATCCATTAGATGGTGCAACAAAATCAAATCAAAACATTGTTCCAATGTTAAAAAATATAAATTCCCTAATCTCAGGCCAACACCAAAGCACCAGTGAGAAACCCATGGTGTGCCTAATGTGCCTTATGCTTACACTTGTGGGTGCTACATCTGGGTACCGCCCTGGAGTGGCCTGTGAGACAGCCTGCTGACTCTGCTGTCCTGTTGGCCTCAATGACCTTGGTGGACGTCCTCTGGCCTGTGGAGACTGTGCTGGCCCCGCCTGGGAGAGAGTGGCCAGCTCCACAGCTGGCACCTCCCCAGTTTTGCAGCCTCAACAGCAGAGGGGCAGAGGAGCTGCTGCCCTATCCAGAGCGCCCTGAGAGGAGCTCGCAGCAACGACAGGCAGCTGCTGCGCCGACGTGAGGTTGCTTCGGACCTCCCTGCTCACAGTAGATGGATGGGCACCGACTGGGACATTTGGTGCCCAGAACATCTCCCACATTGCCAATGACCACCTATGGCTAGTAGCGCTGTGAGGGCTTGCAGGTACAAACGTATCCCCAGCAGAAGCTGGTTATTCAGCTGGAAGCCCCTCTCCATGAGAGTCACCAATCTCTCCATAGAGGAGGCCTGACGCTCTGAAATGAGGTTCATGCCATCACTGACACTCTGCCTGGATTCATCCATCACGGAGACCAAGTGAAGCACACTCTCATGCAACCCTGCCTAAAGGAGGCTGCCTGCCTTCTTATGTACAGACTGCCGGGTCCCCATTGGACCAGTCGGTCTGTACATGCCCACTGCAATTTGAAAAGTCCCACTCTCCCTGGGAGTGTGAAATGTGCTGGGTCCGCCTGCCAGTGATCGCTTCAGCTCCGTCCACTGCCGAACGGAAAATTTAGGCCAAAGAGGATTGATGAGGGTAGTGCAGTTGATGTCTACAAGGATTTTAGCAAGGCTTTACACATGGCAGACTGGTTAAAAAAAATAAATGCCATGGGATCCAGGGGAATGTAGCAAACTAGGTAGAAAATTGACTCAGTGGCAGGAAACAAAGGGTAATTGTTGATGGATGTTTTTGTGACTGGAAGGCTGTTTCCAGTGGTGTTGTGAAGGATTCAGTACTAGGCCCCCTGCTTTTCGTGGTAGATATTAATGATTTGGACATAAATGCAGGGGGAATGATCAAGGCGTTTGCAGACGATACAAACATTGGCCATGTGGCTGATAGCAAGAAGGATAGCTGTAGCCTGCAGGGAGGTATCAACGGACTGGTCAGGTGGACACAAAAGTGGCAAGTAGAATTCAAACCAGAGAAGTGTGAGGTGATGCATTTGGGGAACAAGGCAAAGGAATACACAATAAATGGGAGGATACTGAGGGGCGTAGAGGAACTGAGGAATCTCGGAGTGAATGTCCATATATCCTTGAAGGTAGTGGGAAAGGTTGATAAGGTGGTTAAAAAGACATATGGAATCCTTTCCTTTAATAGCCAAGATGTAGAATGTAAGAGCATGGAGGTTATGCTGGAGCTATATAAAACATTAGTTGGGCCACAACTTGGGTACTATGTGCAGCTCTGGTCACCTCATTACAGAAAGGATGTAATTGCATTAGAGAGGATACAGAGGAGATTTATGAGGATGTTGCCAGGACTGGAAATGAGGAAAGATTGCATTGGCTGGGGTTGTTTTCCTCAGAACAGATGAGGTTGAGGGGAGATTTGATTGAGATGTACAAAATTTTGAGGAGGCTGGATACAGTGGATGGGAAAGGTCCATTTACTTTAGCAGATAGGTTAGTGACTAGGGGGCATAGATTTAAAGTAATTGGTAGAAAAATTAGAAGGGAGATGGGGAAAAAAAATTCAGCCAGAGTTTTGTGGAACTCACTGTCTAAAAAGGTAGTAGAGGCAGAAACCCTCAAGTCATTTAAAAGGTGTCTGGAAATGTATCTCAATTGCTGTAACCCGCAGGGCTATGGACCAAATGCTGGAAAGTGGAATTAGGCTGGGTGGCTCATTTATTGGCCAGTGCAGACACGATGGGCCAGGTGGCCTCTTTCTGTGCTGTACATTTTCTATGATTTGATGTAGAGTTACTGAGATATACGTAGATCGGTAAATAAATAATAATGGTTTTCATAACTACAGTCTTAAGTAGCTTTCTTAGGGAAATGCAGGAACCCTAAAAAGCCCCATCTGGATCCCAAACACAAGAGAAAACATTATTCTGAAAAGGACAATCAATTGTTTTCTTTAAATTTTCAATTGTACTTGCCTCGATGGCTCTCTTTGAACTTCAACTGCAGATAAGATATTTACACTGCAGGTGAGGTGGAAGACCACCACACTTGGAGATTTCACTTTGCCAGCTCCAGTCCAATCTACTCAGGTCACATAACTTATTCTCTGTACACTTAGCACCATCCATTTAAAATCTCCTTATTGTCACACAGAAGCTGGTATGTAAATGCACCTGGAGGCAGAAATCATTCACCATTTCATTGCGATATGTCATATCGCTTCCTCACCCCAAAATGCTGCATTTTTTTTGACACACTAATAATGATTTGCATCTTGAACTTGCTGATATGCCTGTAAATTTCAGTCTCATTACATTGTCATAATATGAAACAAGAAAACATAAGCCAATATCAGCATAGATTTGCACTTTCAGCTATAAGCTAGTGAGAACTCTTGCCAATTTGAAACAGAGCCGTATATCTTCTGTTTGTAATTCTTGATGTCTTTGGTTTGGTTCTATTTTTGATCTGAATTAAAATAATTTTGGGTCCTCTGATTCTGAGGTGAAAATAGGCCTTCCAGAAAAATCTTACTGCTGTCTGGGACTATTTGGCCTGAGAGCTCTTTGAAGCCTTGTGATGGATTCAATCAGCAAAACATTTTCTTCCAAATGCTTGGTGGGATATATATTCATGAGCTGCGTTATTAAAAATTTATCATGAGATAAAAATCTCACCAGAATCAAGTAAATCAAACACAAACATTACTATTCCATTTTTAGCTGCTAATGTTTTTCCTCTTCAATATCAATTGACTATAGGTTGTCCCAAACACTTCTGTCTGACGAGAGTGCCTCAGATATTAAATGTTGGGGGTGGGGATGGAATGGAGTGAATGAGCAACTAAAATACTCTTTTTACACCAATATTTGATTTAAATGATACTGGATTCCAATAGGAGCCTCATTCATAAGTCCTCCATGGTTCCTTGAATTCAAGGGGGGGGGGGGGGGCAAAGGGCATTTTAGTTGGAGCCTAAATGTTGATGCCACCACAGCCTTTTTGCAGTTGGTGAAAAGGGCAAAGAGGCCAGGTAAGTGAAACAAATTTTTTGTAGGATCAGGAAGGTTATTTGGGGAAACCCAAGGAAGATTACACCCTCCCCTATCTTGCACCCAGCCTGCTTTCCCTGTCCATGAGACTGCCTGAAAATTCCTCTGCCCCTTACCTGCAAGCCAACAGATGCGCAAGGGCTGCTTGTTCCTCCCTAGCCAGTAGCCTTTCTGGGTGGCTAGTACACCAGTGGCATTTGAATTAGACCCATGAGTTTAAATACCCCAGACCTGAAATTTACATAAGAAATAGGAGGAGCAAGAGGAGGCCATTTGGCCCCGAGAGCTTGCTCCACCATTCACATTTGATATGGTCATAGCATCAACTCCACTTTTCCTCATGTTCCCCTTAACCATAGTTAAAAAATCTGTCGAACTCAGCCTTGAATATATTTAATGACCCAGCCTCCACTGCTCACTGGGGTAGAGAATTGCAAAGAAACACAAGTCTCAGAAATAATTCCTCCTACATTTCAGTCTTAAATGGGATATGCCTTAAACTTAAACTATGCTCCCTAGTTCTAGATCCCCTTGCCCCCACAAAGAGAAACATCCTCTCAGCATCTACTCTGTCAAGCCCCCTCAGAAGCCTACATGTTTCAATAAGATCACCTCTTATTCTTCTAAACAGCAATGGGCATAGACACAACTCAAACTTTAAATAAGGAGAAAAAAACTGTACGCATTACTCTAGATGTGGCCTCATCAAGCCCTGTACAGTTATAGGAAGATTTCACAACCTTTATATTCTATTCCCCTTCCAATAAAGGCCAACATTCCATTTGCCTTCCTAATTACTTGTTATATCTGCATACCAACTTTTCACATTTCACAAACAAAGACACCAGGTCCCTCTGTACCGCAGCATTCTGTAGCCTCTCTCCATTTAAGTAATAATTTAATTTTCGATTCTTGCTATAAAGTGGATAGCCCCACATTTCCCACATGATGCTGCATCTACCAAATATTGGTTCACTCACTAAAACTGTCTACATTCCTTTGAAGACTCTTTGTATCCTCCTCTCAACTTGCTTTGCCACCTATCTTTGTCTCATCAGCAAATTTGACCACAATTCACTCAGTTCCTTCATCAAAGTCATTAACATATATTTTAACTAGTTGAGACCCCAGCACAGATCCCTGTGGTACCCCACTAATTATGTCTGCCAGCCTGAAAATTATCCATTTATGCTGACTTTCTGTTTCCTGTGAGTTAGCTAATTCTCTTTGCATGCTATTACCCCTGACACCATGAGATCTTATCCTGTGTAAGTAGCTTTTTAAGTGCCTTTTAGAAATCCAAATGAACTACATCTACTGCTTTCCCTTTATCCAGACTACTTGTGACATCAAAGAATGTTAATATATAATTAAACAAAGGGAAGGCAGCTTCAACACTCTGATGGCTGCTTGGTGACATTACTTGTAGTAGCATGGCTTTAACTGTGCAAGTGTTGGCCACGTATGGTTGCAGAGGGGCGTCATGAGCCAGGTCTAGAGTGAACAGCTCGTGTCACCCAGTAGCCAGCCTCTGCTGTGACGTGGGGGCTGAAAAATTGCTGGAACAACAGATTGGAGCAGGGTGTATGGATTATGACAGGTGCCAGGATAGTGGGCACTCACCAGCATGATGTGGTGGGTATGCTTGCATGCCAACTGCATGTTCAATGAGTAATAACCTTTGTGGTTTTAGTACAACTGCACCATTGCAATGCAGCACCTACAAAGCCATATACATACAGTTGATGGCACCCTGAGTCATGAGGAAGTCTGCTATGCTGGCAAAGCCACATTCATACTCCTCCTACTTCTCTCTATTGAGATCCCCTCTCCTGGTATACAGAGTGTCTGTCACTGCCTAGATGCAGCAATGGACAGCAAACAGCAAGATATTAGTTATGTCCCTTGTTCCAACTTGGAAGGACCTATTCACAAAAAACTCAGAGCCATGGTCATCTTCACATTCACTGCCAGAGATGCCCTTGCATCACCTCCATGGAGAATTGCAGCCCCCAATTCCATTGCTACTGGCTTAGGTAGAGGTAGAAGTGCTCCTAGAAGACACTAGGTGAATAAGGCTTCTTGCAAGAGTCCTTTATCTCCACCCTTCCCTGTGTGAGCAGTTTGTCTTCTTTACTGCCTCTGTTCCATTTCCCTCTGATGTTTCAGCCTAAGGGAAACTGTTACAATAGCCTCCATGACCGGGAGCGAGTGGTTATATCACAGCGCTTGCCTCCCTTCCAACGGACTTTAGGAATTCTTCCAGAAACCCAGTACAAACTCAGCAAGAGCCAGTAAAAAATAATAAGCAACTAACCTGCAAGTTGAATGATGATGCCTTTACATAAACCTGATGGGTGGCGGGTGGAGATGTGTGTCCCTCATGCTGCTAAATGCATGTTCAGCTGTGTGTGTTTAAAAAAGGGAATTAACTAGAGCAGCAAGGTCAAAAATAGTAGGGTGAACTTGGAATCACCTTTAAACACCAGCTTATGTCACTATGTGCCTACTCTGCAAACTTCAGTGCACCCATTCTAACACGCCGAATAAGATGAGTGGGGCCATCTTGGATAAATTCCAAAACACGGTCAAATTCGAACCAATTTAGAATATAACCAATCACAAAAATGGAAGGATCAAATTATCTGTATAACTAATACAGGTTTGAGTATCTTACTAAATATCAGCCTAGGGGAAGAATAGTCCTAGATTTGCACTGTGTGGTAATGGGCTTCTCACATCATATCATCCTAAACCTGCTGCATTGATTATGCATTCTGGGGAAACAAGCCGTTTCCATGCCGGGCGCCATATTTAAAGTGCAGCCGGGCGCACACCTGTCAATGCTTCCAGCCCACGACTGCTGCACAGAAGACAGGATGGTCCCAAAAGGCAAAAAGACTGCAGTCTCCCACTTCAGTGATGCATCCCTCGAGCGTCTTTTGGACGCTGTGGAGGCCCACCGTGATGTCCCCTACCCCCGCTCTGGCCACAGGAGGGGCAGCAGCATCACCAATCCAGCATGGGAGGTGGTGGCAGCAGTGGTAAGTGCCAATGCTCTGCAAAAGAGGACAACCACCCAGTGCCACTACAGGATGAATGGTCTCATCCATTCTGCCAGGATAACTCACTCTTCTCATCATTCTCAACTCCCATACTCACAAACCCATCACACATCCACAAGGATCGCACACCTCAAGGAACAACATCACTAACTCTCACATACACCCTCACATCTCCATCAGGCTCATAACCTCTGGAGCTCAAGTCCTCATCCTGTCCATGGCTCCGCTCACCACACAAACATTCCACACAGTGCCATTAGTCCTGCTCACACTCTCTCCATCTGTTCCCATGCAGGAGAAGCTGGCTCACAGCAGCAGGGAGAGGTCCCAGACCAGAGATGGAGTGGCCCACATTAGGCCCCTCACTCACTTTGAGGAGCATGCCATCACACTGACCAGTAATGACATGGACTGTACCTGCAGTGACGGTGAGGTCGGTGGTGAGGATCCTACATCACATCATCCCTCTCTCAATACAAATATGAGTGCTGTCTCTCCTGTGTTTGACTCTGCTGCCATGCACTACTTATCTCAACTGTGGTTCATAGGGAGATCTGCCAAGTGACCAACGCCCTCAGCCAGCCAGTCCCTCAGCTCCATCCAGGTCCTCACCTCCATCCAAGAGGACACCTCCTCCATTGAAGAACTGGAAATAAACAGCCTGGAAGACCCACCATGGCGCTTACCCACACCCTGCACCAGCGCAGAGACACATACATCAGTGGGATCTAGATCTAGAGCAGGCTCGGGTTCACAATATGGTGGTCATCACACTGATACATGGCCGCAGCAGGAGGAGGCAGGTTCAGCTGAGCCCCCGGCACTCTGAGTCAGGTGACCAGCTTTTGGATTTGGCCTTCCAACTCATCGTGCAGAGTCAGCAGAAGGTGGGGGAACATCACACAGAGCTGTTGGAAGCCCTCAACAGAGTGGCACATGATTTGGAGGATTGCATCCGCCTGATCTCTGATGAAGTGGTGCTCACATGTTCGCATATGGAGTTCTCCATGGGGAGGATGGCGGACACCATGGAGAACCTGGTCCAGCAGATTGTGGAGATGTGTGCAGAGCTGCACTCCATCACGGGGGCCATGGGTGAGTTCCTGCAGTGGCAACATGAGAGGGAAACAGGCACCTCAACGTCCCCCTTGGTGCTCCTTCTTCCAAGGAGTCAGGCCGGGGCCCTCAGGCACCTGAAGGGAGGAGGAGCTGCAGCTGGTCACCCCTGGTTCATCCACTCAGGAATCCCAGAGCCTTTCCTCCCCCTCCAAGTCCCATTTCCCTGTGAGCCCCTCAACCTCATCCTCTGTCACAATAGAGGGAGCAGCCGGTCCACGTGTGATTCTGGCAGAAGAAGTGTGTGTGTGTGGTAGGGCCTTTCAGAGCCTTGTGCAAGGATTCTCCCATACATGTGGATCCTTCCCATTTCATACTAATTTCAATGTCCTGAGAATTTTCAATGCTGCCTGCTGGGGTTCACTTTCAGTTGTCCATCTGAGCTGACCTGCATCTCCACCCACCCAATGACCACGCTCCCATGCAGCACCTGATCTTGCCCACTATGACTGTTGTTTCTCTTTCAATTTGAACAGCATAGTCTGGATTCAGATTTTCATGCAAAAAACCCATCTTTTCCCTTCCCCCGGTCACCCATTTTCTTTCCCCCATCACTGTTGACCCCTCTGGCATCACCTTCCACCTCCTCTCCATGACTTACCAGCCTTTTCCTTCGGGGATGTCTAGGTGAATGCATATGTTACCTTCCTTCCCACACCCAGAGTCCATGTCAGTCTCTGAGTCCCCACCAACCACCCTCGCCATCCCTTCTACTTCTACCGTTGAACACTCACCCTCCCATCGTATCACCTCACTCTGCCCTTCGTCATTCTCACCATTCCCTCCTTCCACGCTCACCCTTTGCCTCAGCAGCCACGGACTCATCAAACCCCTCCCTTACACGTTCACCTGGATATTCACCCCCCTCCGGGCCCCTTTCCCCCTTGGAATCCCTTCCTCCCTTGGAACCGCTTCGCTCCCCTGGACCCCTTCCCCCCTTTGAACCCCTGCCCCCCACACCCCCAGCACTTGTTCCCCACCCCCTTGGTCCTCCCATGCCCCCAGACTCCAACCTCACTTAGCCTGTCCCCATTCCTGACTCCTTTAGACATCCTCACTTCTTCCTCCACCCTTGGTCCTTCCCCCACTCCCGTCCTCACCCCATCCTGACAGCTTTATTCACACCCCATCCTACTACGTCTTCCATTCCTAGTCAATCCTAGACTTCCTCTCCCACCTCTTGGTACACCTTCCTCTCCCAAACACAGCTGGACCTTCCTATCCAGCCCCTCGGCATCATGCGTTGTGAGCAGGGCCTCAGCGGTGACTTTCCAACTTCCATGAGCTGCTTCGCAGCGGAGCCATGTCCATGAGAATCTACCCAGCATGCCATAGACATTCCCCCATTGTACCATTACTGTCTGCTCCTCAGATGTCCACGATGTGAGCAAAGCCCTGAAGGTAAGTCCTGACTTCTGCACGTCACACTTGATATGTTCTGCATGGCGTGTAATCATGCCAATGTGGGCGGACGATACAGCAGGAGGGGGATGATTCTGGGGGGCTGGCCTTTTAATGATGTGCGGATGTATTACAATGAGGTTCCCGACATCCAATGGCAGGAAACACGGCCTGCCATCGATGGGCTGAGCGGATGATCACAAACCATTTCACGACGTCGTGAAACTGGTTTCTGGCCTTTATCACCATATTGTCCGCTCATGCTGCCAAGTATACCCGACACCAGCAAGCACGGAAAATTCCACCCTAGGTTTTAAACTGGGGCAGGTACAGGATAGACAGGATGCAGGCTGGTGAAATCTCCCTCACAAATGCCTCAACATAAGACCTAGGCCATTTTAACTTCCAGGCCTTATTCAATGTTCCTGTACTGTCTCCCATCCAAAGTTGGTGGGCATGATGTCAGAACCAGTGGGTGGGACCAGGAAAAGGAAGGTTGGTGCCTCTGGGAACCAAGGAAATGGTTCCTGGCATACAGGTTAGTTCCTATTTTAGGATCTTCAAAAAGATCAGATGATGAAACAACAAACGATGGTGGAAGAACAGGGGCCCTTACCTTGGCCTCTTCAGGTTTCATTGAGCTTATGGGTCTTCCATGATCTTGTGTCACAGCATCAGGTCATGACTTTCACATTTTAATTTAGGCTCCAACCTGCCTATGACTCATGGCCTCCAACTCTGTCATAATCCTGGCAATTAAAATGGTGAAGTGTAGGAAACATCATGGCAACAGAGCTGCTTCCACTCAGGTGCCATTTTAACTCCCCATTCACACTATTCTCGCTAGACGAGCTGGGTTAAAATCAGGGCAGCTATCTACAATATATTCCAGGGCGGCAGTTGAGTGAAAATTTGAGACAATTTAATGAAGCATGAGAAAGTAAATTAACCCCAAGTTGTGTTATCATTACTCTTCATAACAGAAATAAATTTAGCTCTAATTTCCCTCTCTGGTGTGACATTGTAAATGTTCTTAAAACCACCATCATCAGTTTCCCCTCAAAATGACAATTTGTTGTGCTGCAAACATGCTTATTTGACTTGTACAGTTTAATTCATTTTCCAGCACTGTCAGGTGATTCACTATTATCCAACAGATTGATTGAATGCACACTGACAATAACATAAGATATTCTAAACTACCTGCCAGTCATTTTCTTCAAGCTATACATTGGTGCATTGCTCTCAAAAGGGAAGTGTACAATTTGGAATAGCCAAAACAAAATCAGAATATTCCAATTACGTGAACTACACAGCAAAGTAAAAACAAAATTTGTTTCATCTAGCAAGATGCAAATTGGAATATTTCAAATTAGTTGGAGAAGATTCCATAAGAAATTTGATGCAGCATGAGTTATGCTGTGAAGTACTTCACCCCCTCAATCATCTAACCACACTGTCAAGAGGAGCTGTATGTGGTAGTGCTTGAGTTGCTGTGGTCTTCCTCTATTTCGATCAAATGGAGATTTATGAAGTAATTTTGGTATAGACAATTATAAGCATTATTTATAGTTTACAAATCCTATGTAATCGCAAAAGCTTTATTGCTATTTGAGGTAGAATCTATCTCCTTGAATGCTAAAAAAATGCTCTCCTAAATGAGAGAAATGAGAAAGGTTAGAGAGTAGAATGAAGAAAGATTATTCTGAACAATTTTATTATCAACTTAATAGCATTTTCATATTTTTAACTACTTGCAAAATTTATAGGCAACCTGACAGCCTGTGTTTGAAAACAATCGTCAAAACATGAGTGGACAGTTCAACAGTTTTATGTTTTTTTATTGACCTCTAATCTCAGCAAATTATGATCTTGATAAACTGAAGCAAGCACCTTTTGAATTCTAATTTTTACATGTGAACATGTCTCTATTAGCTGATTTGTTTACTCAATTACATTTTTATGTTTTTTTTTTAGCAGACTGGTTTTGACAATATAGAAACTTTTGAAAGACATTGAGAAAGGCTATCCCACTTTTGAAGCTTCAGTGCTGGGTAGCTAGCAGATTGGACAGTTCAAACCAGCTTCAGAGGGAATATTTGGAAAAGGGGGAGCAGCTCAGGGCTTTACCACATATGCTATGAATATTCATCTGCATCTTTTCCAGTTGTTTTGAATTGAATAAATTATGTAAATTATAGCATACTGAAGAAGGGTGCCAAATGTTACACCTTTTAAAAATTGATTTCAAATGTGTTTCCTATTAAATACACACAGGAAATATTTCTAACATCACACTGCCGAAGGGGAGCCTTGCCCACTGAAAGTGCACATGGAAAACCCTTAAGCACATTCAAAACTGGGCACCCATGAGGTGCTTTTAGCCATCAGCAGCAGCAGAATTGTATTCCACTATGATCTGTAACCTTATAGCCAAACATATCCCTCACTCTAACCAGCGGACCAACCTTAATTCATCAGGTGTGTAGGAGAGCATGCCATGAGCAGAACTGGGCATATCTAAAATTGAGGTGCCAACCTAGTGAAGCTACAGCATAGGATCACAAGCATGTCAAACAGCAGAAGCAGCATACTTTAAACAAAGGCAAGTAACCCCACAACAAATGGACCAGATCAAAGCTCTACAATCCTGCCACATACAGTCATAAATGATGGTGGTCAATTAAACAACGAATTGAACACCTCAGTGATGGTGGAAACAAGCACATCAGTGCAAAAGTCAATGCTGAAGCATTTGCAAATATCTTCAGCTAGAAATGCCAAGTGGACAATCCATCTCGCCTCCTCTTGAGGTCCCCAACATCACAAATGTCAGTTTACAGCCAATCAAATTCACTCCATGTGGTGTCAATGTCTGAGCACATTGGATACAGCAAAATCTATGGGCCCTGACAACATCCTGTCTGAAGTGCTAAGGAAATAGCCATGCCCTAGCCAATCTGATCCATTACAGGTACAATGTTAGCACCTGTACAACAAAGTGGAAAATTGTCCAGGTATGCCCTGTTGACTAATGACAGGACATATCCAATCTAGCCATTTACTTTCCCATCAGCCTACTCTCAATCATCAGTAATGGAAGATGTTGTTGACAATGCTATCAAGTGGCATTTAGTCATAAATAACCTGCTGACTAATGCTCATTTTGGAATCTGACAGGGCAACTCAGCTCTTGAACTCATTACATCCTTGGTCCAAATATGGACAAAAAGAGTGGAATTCCATATGTTAGATGAGAGTAACTCTTCTTGATGTCAAGGCAGCATTTAACTGAGTGTGGCACCAAGGAATATTAGCAAAACTGAAGTCAATGGGACTCAGAGGCAAAACTTCCTGAGCAGCCCAATAATCTCTCCACACAATCCAAAAAACAGCCTCAACAATCTATCCATGGCAGCAGGGCGAATGAGGATTTATGTTCCTGAATAAAGGCATGGCCCCTTTAAGAAAATTGCACCTGGACTGGGATGAGACTTTCCCCAGCCATGGTAATCATAAAAAGGGAGGATCAAGGGGAGTAAGTGGTCCTTCAATGTGAAGTAAGAGAGTTTGGGAGGTGAAGGATTACAAGTCATATTGTGTGATCTTGCATTGTGTGATGAGCATTAAAAGGTCCTTGGAAAATGGATTGTCAGTTATTACTGTTTGCAAAGGAAAGAAGACCCTCAGAAGGTATGGTCTGGTAACACCACACATTCAAAAAGTACTCTACTCAGCCTCAAAAACTAGTTTCAATAATCTATCCATGGAATCCAAAAAACACTGGCAATAATCTCTCAGCACTACAAATGACTCTCTTAAGAAACTCTCTATACACCTCAAAAAACAGGGAACAATGGGCACAGGAGTAGATCAATCAGCTTCTCGAGTTTGTTCCACCTTTAAATTAGTTCATTATTATTCTGTATCTTAAATCTACCTAGTTGACTTGGTTCTTTACCCCTTAATACTCTTGCCTAACAAAACTCTATCAATCTTAGTTTAGAAATTTTCAAGTGACCCAGCCTCAGCAGCATTTGGGGGAGTGAGATCCAGATTCCCACTACCTTATGTGTGAGGAACTCCTCCTTGACTTCATTCTTCAATACCCTAGATCTAATTTTAAGATTATGCCCCCTTGTTCTGAACTCCCTAACCAGAGGAGCGAGTTTATGTAATCTATCAACTCTAATCATCTTAAACATCTCAGTTAAATCACTCCTTAACCTTCTATACTCAAGGTAACACAACCCAGACTACGCAACCTGTCCTCATAATTTTATCCCTTTTAGTCCAGATATCATCCTGACGAAGCTGCTCCGGAACCCTTCCAAGGCCAATACATTCTGCATGAGGTGCAGTGCCCAGAACTGAATGCAGTTTGCTAAATGGGGTCTAAGCAGAGTTTTATGTAACTGCAGCATAATGTTCATCCTTTTCCTGCCCCTAGTAAGGGGCACACAAGGAGACAGGAAACTATGCCTGAATGAGATGGAGACCGAGTGAGAAGCGAATTAGGTTCAGGTGGGAATTCGGTGCACGGGGGAAAGTGGTGCTTTAAATAAGGTTTATTGCAACTCATAAAGTGTGTTAGGTTTGTCAGATTTATCAGTAATACTGAAGTTTATTAAGTTAAGATCAAGTAAAATAAATATGCGTAAACTGAAGTGAAATAAATTTAACATAAGTGAAGTAAAGTTAAGACATGGCAAGGCAGCCCGGTCACGTGGAATGCGTGTCCTATAGTATGTGGGAAGTTGTGGATGCTACCGGTGACCTAGATGGTTACATGTGCAGGAAGTGTCACCAGCTGTAGCAACTTGAGCACCGGGTTTTGGAACTCAACTAGCAGTTAGAGTCATTGGGGTACATCCAACAAGGCTGAGAGCTACATGGATAGCACATTCAGAGAGATGGCCACTTCGCAGGTTAGGAGCATGGAGGCAGAAAGGGAATGGGTGAGCACTAGGCAGTCCAAGAAAACAAGGTAGGTAGTGCAGGTGTCCCCTGAGGTCCCACTTGCCAATCGGTTTTCCGTTTTGGATACTGTTGAGATATTGGCTCCTCGGAGGAGTGTAGTCAGAGCCAAGTTCGTGGCACCACGGGTGGCTCAACTGTACAAGGTGGGGTAAGAAGAGGGGATGAGCAATAGTGATAAGTGATTTATTAGTTAGAGGAACAGACAGGCGTTTCTATGGCCATGGACATGACTCCAGGATGGTGTGTTGCTGCCTTGGTGCCAGGGTCAAAGACATCATGGAGCAACTGCAGGACATTCTTTTGGGGGACGGTTAACAGCCAGATGTTGTGGTTTATGTCGGTACCAATGACTTAGGTGGGAAGGATGTTGAGGCCCTGAAAGCAGATTTCAGGGAGCTAGGCAGGAGATTGAAAAGCAGGACTTCAAAAGCAGTAATCTCAGGATTGCTTTCCATCCTACGTGTTAGTGAGAAGAGAACTGAAGGGGAATTGAGCGATTGAACAGTGGCTGGAGAAATGGTGTAGGAAGGAGAGCTTTTCTAACGCACTGGGATCAGTTCAGGGCAGGTGGGACCTGTATACGATGGATAGGCTGCATCTTAGCAGGACCAGGACCCACATCCTCACATGGAAATTTGCTAGTGCTAGTGGAGGGTTTAAATTAGGCTGGTAGGAGGATGGAAACCTGAGACGGAGTTCAGATTTGAGGGAAGCAAAACTGGTAAAAGGAAGTAGAAAAATAGAAAGCAAGAATAGAAGACAGATAAAGCATAGGCAAGCATCATATAGGATCAGAATAGAGAATAAAGTTAAAAAAGCAGAATTAAAGGCACTCTGAATGCAGAGTATTCACAAAAAAGTTGATGATTTAAATGCACAAATTAAGGTAAATGGGCGTGATTTAAATGCCTTTATGGGGACCTAGCTATAGGGTGACCAAGATTGGGAACTGAATATCCAAGAATATTTGGCCTTTAGGAGGAATAGGTGAATAGGAAAAGGAGGTGGTGTAGCACTCTTAATAAGGGACAAGATCAGTACATTGGTCAGAGAGGATCTTAGATCAAAAGATCAAGATGTGGAATCAGTTTGGGTTGATCTAAGGAACAGCAAAAGGTAGCAAAGATTGGCGGGAGTTGTTTATAGGCCACCAAACTGTAATGCTAATGTTGGGCACAGTGTAAATCAGGAAATTAGAGATGCATGTAACATGGGTAATACGGTAATAATGGGTGACTTCAATTTACACATAGACTGGACTAACCAAATCAGCACTAATGCTCTGAAGGAGTGTATGAGATGGGTTTCTGAAGCAGTACATTGAGGAGCCAATGAGGGATTGGGTTATTTTGGATTTAGTGTTGTATAATGAGAAAGAGCTAATTAATAATGTTGCTGTAGAGGGGCCTTCCAGAAATAGCGACCACAATATGATAGAATTTTTGCATTAAGTTTGAATGTGACATAGTTCATTCTTAAACTAGGGTCTTAAATCTGAAGAAAGGAAATTATGAAGGTATGAGGGGCAAGTTGGCTATGGTGGATGGGAAAATACACCAAAAGATTTGGCAATGGCTAGTATTTAAATAAATACTACACAGTCTACAACAGATACAAAATTCCTCTAAAGCACAAACACCCAAAGGGAAAGGTAAATCAACCGTGGTTAATGAAAGAAATTAAAGATTGCATTAAATCAAAGGAAATGCCTAATAAGGATGCCAGAAAAGATGTTAGGCCTGAGGATTGGGAACAATTTAGAAACGAGCAAAGGGGGACCAAGAAACTGATTAAGAAAGGGAGAAGAGAATATGAATGAAAACTAGCAGAGAACATAAAGGAGGACTGAAGTAGCTTCTTTAGGTATGTGAAAAGGAAGAGATTATCTTGGACAAATGTGGGGAGAAGAGAATTTATAGTGGAGAACAGAGAAATGGAGAGAAACTAAACAGTCACTTTGCATCTATCTTCATGGAAGATGTTACCAAAAAATATACCAGAAATACTAAACAACCAAAGGACTTGTGAAACTGAAGAACTAAAAGAAATTAGTATTAATAAAGAGATTGTACTTGAAAAGTTAACTGGATTGAAGATTGATAAATCTCCTGGGCCAGATGAGCATCATCCCAGAGTGTTGAAGGAGGTAGCTAGAGAGATGGTGGATGCATTGGTGGGTATCTTTCAAAATTCAATAGATCTTGGAAAGGTTCCTGTGAACTGGTAAATAGCAAATATAATCCCACTAATTAAGAAGGGTGGAAGAAGAAGAATGGAGAATTACGGACCTGTTAGTTTGACATCAGTAGTGGGGAAAATATTAGAATCTATTATAAAGGATGCAATATCTGGACATTTAGAAAAGAATGATAAAATTATGCAGAGTCAATATGGATTTATCAAAGGGAAATCATGTTTCATGAACTTGGAGTTTTTTGAGGATATTACTTGTAGCATTGGTAAAGGAGAACCAGTGGATGTGGTGTATTTGGATTTTCAGAAGGCTTTTGATAAGGTCCCACACAGGTTAGTAAATAAAATTAGAGCACATGGGATTGAGGGAAACATACTAGTATGGATTGAGAATTGGTTTTCAGACAGAAAGTGGAGAATAGGAATAAACGGATCATTCTCAGGATGGCAGGTGGTGAATAGTAGGGCACCACAAGGATCAGTGCTAAATCCACAGCTGTTCACAATCTACATAAACGATTTGGATGCAGGGACCAATTGTAATATTTCCAAATTTGCTGAAAACACCAAACTGGGTGGGAACTAGGTTGTGAGGAGGATGCAAGGAGGCATCAAGAGGACTTGGACAAGCTGAGTGAATGGGCTAGAACATGACAGATGGGATATAATGTGAATATGTGTGAAGTTATTCACTTTGCTAGAAAAAAACAGAAAGGCAGAATTATTTTTCAAATGGTGAGAGGTTGGTAAGTTAAGTGCAGGTGTCCAAAGGGACCTGTGAGTCCTTGTTCATGAGCCGCTGAAAGCTAGCATGCAGGTACAGTAAGCAATTAGGAAGGTGAATAGCATGTTGACCTTCATCACAAGGGGATTTGAGTACAGGAGTAAAGATGTCTTGCTGCAGTTTTATAGATCCTTGGTGAGACCTCACCTGGAGTATTATGCACAGTTTTGGTCCCCTTATCTAAGGAAAGATATACTTGCCACAGAAGGAGTGTAACAAAAATTCACCAGATTAATCCTTGGGATGGCAGGATTGACTTATAAGGAGAGACTAGGTCTGTATTTCCTAGAGTTTCAAAGAATGAGGGGTGACCTCATTGAAACTTACAAAATTCTTACAGGGTGTGACAGGGCAGATGTAGATAAGATGTTTCCCCTAAAACTAAAACCAGGGGACATAATATCAGGATAAGGGGCAGGCCATTTAAGACCTGAGATGAGGAAGAATTTCTTCACTCAGAGGGTGGTGATTTTTTGGAATTCTCTACCCCAGAGAAGCTCGATCATTGAGCATGTTCAAAACAGGAATCAATAGATTTCTGGACACCAATGACATCAAGGGATATGGAGATAGCGCAGGAAAGTGGCCATTGAGGTAGATGATCAGCCATGATCTAATTGAATGGTACACAGGCTCAATGGGCTGAATGGCCTACTCCTGTTCCCATGTTTCTTTATATTCCTGCCAGACATCCCCCTGTCCAGCCCTGAACCCTCCCTGCCAGCCTCAAAATTGAGGTTGGGCTGAAATTGACCTTTAAATGGTCAATAATTAGACATTTAAGGGCCTCAATTGGGGCAAGGGCAAATGAGTCATCCTAGACCTCATCTGCCTCTTGTAAGTGGTCTGGTCTGGGGAGGCAGGAGGGCCACCAGGGAATGTTACAGGCACCTCACCTGCAAACTCGCCAGTGTGTGCCCGTAAAATTCTGCCCTAGGCCATTTACAAAAAGTAGTGAACAAAAATTAACCCTTGGGGAACACCACTGCAAATCACCTCAATATGAAATACATTCATCCTTTACTGTCCTTTGCTTCCACACAGATACTTAAGTTCCATGAGCCTCCATCTTCTTAATAAACCTTATGTGTGACATTTTGTAATTTTATTTTTACAAGTTGATGAGATGTGGGCATCACTGGAAAGGCCAGCTTTTGTCTATATATAATTACCCAGAAGATGGAGATGAACCAACTTTTTGAACAGCTGAAATCCATGTGGCGTAGGTATACGCATAGTGTTGTTAGGCAGGGAGTTTAAGGATTTGGATCTGGCAACAATGAAGGAATGGAGATTTTTTTTTCAAGTCATGTGATTCTCAGGGGAACTTACAGGTGGTATTGTTGGGGAGAATGGAGAATATCCCATCAAATTCCTGACTAGTAATGCGTTTTGAAGTTGAGTAGTGATGGTGGAACCCAAACTGAGCATCAGTGAGGAGGTTATTGGTGAGTAAGTGCTGCTTGATGGCATTCTTAATGATACCATTTTTCTTCCTTCACAGGATATTTTATTTCCCATCTCCAATTGCCGTTGAGAAGGTGGTGATGAGTTGCGTCATTGAACCGCTGCAGTCAGGTGGCACAAGTACACCAATAGTGTTGTTAGGAAGGGAGTTCCAGGATTTTGACCCAGCCACAGTGAAGGAACGGCAATATAGTTCCAAGTTAGGATGCTGCACGGCTTGCCGGGGGTGTAGGGGGAATCTTGCATTACTTCACTGATGTTTTAGAGTAAACGCGGGGTGGTAATTGGCCAGGATTGGATTTGTCCTCCTTTTTGTGCACAGGACATACCTGGGCAATTGTACACTTTGCCAGGTAGAATCCAGTGTTACACCTGTACTGAAAAAACTGTGCCAGTTAGATCTGGAGCACACGTCTTCGGCACTACAATTGGATTATTGTGAGATTCCATACCCTTTGTTGTACCCAGTGTGCTCAACTGGTTCTTGATAGCACATGAGTAAATTGAATTGGCCATAGAACATAGAAATAGTGCTCGATCATTTTGCCCCTCAAACCTTTTCCACTATTTATTGAACTCAGGGCTGATCTGCAACCTAGCTCCAAATAACTGACTTTATATCTCTTAGGCCAGAATTTTTAGCTCGTTGGGCGGACGTGTGCCGACCCGACCAAGTATAAAGTGGCGTGTGATGACTTTGCACACTTGTGTGATATTTTGGTCGCCAGGCACCGCTGGAGTCGTCAGCACGCACACCGATATTTAAAAGGCCTATT